>NW_027924862.1:0-1352 GCF_054177405.1 Leptonychotes weddellii
AAAGCCTTCTTCCTGGAAGCGGCGTGCCCACGGTTCAGGACCCGCAGTGTGCGGACGCGACCCTGCCCGCCCCACCGCCGAGGGAGCCTCAGCGGGCCTGGTAAACGAGGCCCTGGAGGGCGCGTTCCCAGGTCGGCAGCAAGGCCGGGAGGCACGAGACTGTGGGTAGAACAAGGGCCTCGGGCCGGCAGCGGCGGACGGAGAGCACTCACTTCGTAAAGTCAGCCAACCGGGAAGCCCTCGAGTTTCGTGCCCTAGAGGCCCCCCAAATACGAAGCGGTGGGTGCGCCCCTGGCACACAGAACCACCGCTGTCCCTGAGGGACACCCCTGCACGTCTCGAGGCTCAGCCCCCGCCCACAGCAGCCGCTGCGGAGCCCTGGAGCGCTGTCACGGATCAAGGCGCACACCCCGCCCGCAGCGTGGCGCCCGACCGCGCCGACCGCACCTAACACTCCCGCCACCAGCAGCTGGTGGGGAGAGGCCAGGGTCACACCCGGGCGGCAGCCTGGCTTCGGCACTAGGCCGGGCTGCACGGCGGGTCTTCTGTTCAGACGCGGGAGAGTCAGCGTTGACAAGGAGAAAACGCACACGGGGATCCAGACGGTATAGAGACCAGGGCGCACGCACCGAGGAGGCGGAGGAAAAACCTAAACGCGGTGTCGCTGTCAGGACGAGCAGTCTTCTCAACAGGGTACACGGGAGCGGTCTTGTGATGCCTGGGACGCACACCCGCCTTGGTATCCATGAATTCCCCGCGCCGTGGCCCCTGCGGTGGGACCGGCCCGTTACTGTGCTCGGCTCTGGGGCCACGTCCCGGAAGCAGCCCCAACGAGGTAGCCCCACCGGTGCTCGCTAGCCGCCCACCAGGTTGGAGGCCCAGAACAGCCAAGAGCCCCCTACAGCGGTGCAGGGGGTGCTGGAGACGGATCCCATGGCCCCGGAAAGGAGACCCGCACGCTCACCGCAGGCCCCTCGCTAGTGCGCCCCGGGGACCCTGCCCTGCCTCGGGCGCAGCAACACGGTTCACAACGGGGAAAACAGTGCTCAGCCCCACCGGGGAACCAGCGGGCTTCACGCCGAAAAGAGGTCTTTGCCTACTCGCAACGACGTGCCTGGTGGCTACTCAGCGCGCGAGGGGAGCAGCGGCAAGGGCGTCAGGGGCCCCGATGCTCTCTGATCGAGGGCACGTCATCCCCCAAATCAGGGCTCGGCGGGCTCGCAGAGACGTCCAAACAGCCGAGCTGGGGGACTCCATGATGCAGGTAAGCACATGGGGCCCCTTCAGGGGTCAGTGGCTCGACTGGGAAGCTGCGCTGCTTCGGAAATTCATCCACTTGCCGTGCAGGGCAA
>NW_027924863.1:0-226 GCF_054177405.1 Leptonychotes weddellii
ATTTTAGTATTTGGCATAGTTTTAATTTTTTTATTTTATTATTTTTAAAAGATTTTATTCATTCATTCATTCATTCATTCATTCATTCATTGAGAGAGAGAGGCAGAGGCAGAGGGTGAAGCAGGCTCCCTGCAGAATCCCGATGTGGGACTCGATTCCAGGACCCCGGGATCATGACCTGAGCTGAAGGCAGACGCTTAACAGACTGAGTCACCCAGGCACCCTG
>NW_027924864.1:0-226 GCF_054177405.1 Leptonychotes weddellii
CGAATCTATCCTGCTTTGGCTTAATCCCCTTTCCTTTCTGAGACTATCCTCCTGGCCGCACTCACTTCTTCTTGTAGCCCTCCAGCACCTCCTGCACGTGGTTGAGCTCCGAGGCCAGCCTCCCGCTGTCGGCCTCCACGCACTCGGCCTCCCTCCTCAGGGTCTCGATGTAGCCCTCGAACAGGGGCTCCAGGTTGCTCTCGCAGCACTTGCGGTTCTGGTAGAA
>NW_027924865.1:0-226 GCF_054177405.1 Leptonychotes weddellii
AAGTGTGGAATCTCACAGTGAAAGCAAGCCCCCACGAGAGTTCTCCAGACAGACGACGTTTTTATCCAAGTCCTGGGCGCGCCCTTCAGATCTTTCCCTTCCCTTTTCAGCGCTGGTTCCAAAGCAGCAGCTTCTCCCGTCAGCTCCCAGCATTTGCTGCAGGCCACTGCCCTTAAACTGCTCTTGTAAAAGGGACGGGGGCGGGGGGGGGGGGGGGGGGGGGTAA
>NW_027924866.1:0-226 GCF_054177405.1 Leptonychotes weddellii
TAAAATGGAAGTCAGATTTTGTCTCTCCTCTGCTGCTAACCCTGCTATGGATCCTCATCTCACTCAGTGGGAAAGCTGAAGTTCTAAGGTCCAGCATGATCACCTCCCCTGGTTACCTCTCTCACCTGCCTGCTACTTTCCCATTGCTTGTACCACTCCAGTCATGCTGGTCTTCTTCCTGCTCCTAGAGTCTCTAGTCGTGACCTTGCCTCAGGGCCTTTGCATA
>NW_027924867.1:0-226 GCF_054177405.1 Leptonychotes weddellii
CTTATGGGACATGGTCACTTGCCTTCAAACCCAGTCATCATGTTCCATGTTGTGAGGGAGCCAAACAGCCACATGCAAAAGATATTCATAGGTATTTTGGTCACAGTGCCAGCTATGGTCTCAACTGAGAGCTAATACTCACTGACAGACATTGAGTGAAAGAGCCGTCATTAAACTGTAGCCCTCACTTGAGGCCAGTGGAGTGGGGAGAAATTGACCCTTCCAA
>NW_027924868.1:0-226 GCF_054177405.1 Leptonychotes weddellii
AGGAGGGCCCCCACTCTGACCCCAAGTCCGCAGTGAGGGCCACCCCTGGGCCGTGTGGCGCTGGTTCAGGGAAGAGAGGACACTGCAGCCACTCATTTCGGTCTGTGGCTTTGAAGCCGCTGCCAGCCCGGGAGGCTCCCAGCTTCGTGCCACGCCTGCGGGTCCCTGACCCAGGACGGGCCTTCCCTCCTCAGGACACGCTTGCCGGCTGCAGGGTACGACAGAG
>NW_027924869.1:0-226 GCF_054177405.1 Leptonychotes weddellii
AGCCTTCGAAACTCGCTTTAAGACACTTTTTTGGGGGGGCATCGAGGTGGCTCAGTTGGTTAAATATCTGACTCTTGATTTTGGCTCAGGTCATGATCTCAGGGTCGTGAGATTGAGCCCTGTGTTGGGTTCCATGCTCAGTGGGGTATCTGCTTGAGATACTCTCTGCCCCTCTCCCTCTGTCCCTACCCCCTCTTCAGTCACACCCATGAGAATGCATGCGTGC
>NW_027924870.1:0-226 GCF_054177405.1 Leptonychotes weddellii
CACCAATTTACATTCCCACCAACAACACACAAGGGGTCTCTTTTCTTTACATCTCACCAATACAGGTTACCTCTTGTGTTTTTGAGAATAGCCATTCTACCAGATGTGAGGTGATATCTCCTGATTTTTAAGAAGAGCATTTGAACCCAAACCAGGAGACCTGGTCCAGATTACCTCACTAACCAGCTGCATGACTTGAGCAAACTATATAACCTCTCTGTGTGTC
>NW_027924871.1:0-226 GCF_054177405.1 Leptonychotes weddellii
ACCATGCACACGTGTACACATCCACACATAAACCACACCCACGCACACCTACATATATGGACACACACAAAGCATAAACACGTGTGTATGCATCCCCACACACAAAGCACACGCAAACACACTTACATCTGTGCACACACGCACACACATGCCCCACGCACACGCGAGAGAGGACACAATAATAGAGCACCGCCTGTCTGAGGCGTCCCGTACAACTGAGCGCATG
>NW_027924872.1:0-226 GCF_054177405.1 Leptonychotes weddellii
CACTGGGTGTTATGCACAAACAATGAATCATGGAACACTTCATCTAGAACTAATGATGTAATGTATGGGGATTAACATAAGAATAAAAAAAATATTATATATCTTGATTACCGGGTTTTTTGGTGTCCTTCTAAATTTTACAGCCATGGCAATGCCCTCATTCCCCTCACCCTAGTGCCAGCCCTGCTCCAAAGCAAGCTTTTCCCTCTAACGGAAGGTGGCTCCG
>NW_027924873.1:0-1352 GCF_054177405.1 Leptonychotes weddellii
GCTTAAGAGTCACCAGATTTGACGGTTACCAGGGACACTTTACATTCTTAGCACTATGCTCAACAGTTTGGATTGGAAGGAAAGAGCGATTATAGCAGAGGGGATTTAGGACAGAAATCACATCTGTTTAGTTTCTCTGTGCCCTGTTCCTTGTACATGATAGGGACCCAGGATAGATTAGTGTAGTAGAGAGAGGGATTTATCAAATGGAGGATTTGGGGATAGCAGGTTTTCCATCCTGGGCAAAGATCTGGAGGTTGGAACGAGCAGGTCACTTAGGGGCCCAACTGCCAGAGAGAGTCCGCATTAGGAAGCTCTGTAAGATGATGTTAGGGTTGGTTACCACAGCCTTCCTTGCCAGACTGCAATTTGTATTTAATTTCACAAGCACCACATACGTGCAGTGGTGACCGAATGGAGGCTGGAAAGGTGGGGTTTGGAGGGAAAAGCGTACCAGGGACAGGCAAGGGTGAGTGCCTCATTGGACGATTTCAAACACACCCATGTTCTGAATCCCCAGTAAGAGGGTTTGCCCCGTTATTTCAGTCTTTTAAAAATGGCTTTTTCTTACAATGTATGTATTAGATTCTGCTTCGTGAAGGCTGCAAGAAGATTCTCGTGGCAGACTCTTTGTCCTTACTGAAGAAAATGCACCGAACTCAAATGAAAGGCGTTCTGGTCGATGGTGGGTAAAATTGAAATAATCCTATTGGAATCACATGCTTTGCTTTCAGAATAGACAGAGCAAATAGAAATACTGTGTGATCCCAAGTGTGTGTGTTTCCTTGCAGAGGAGAACATCTGTGAATCGTGCCTTTCCCCTATTCTTCCATCAGGTGAGGTGGTTGGGAGGGGGGACATCCCCAAATGTGGGTTCATGAGGAGTAGAATTAAAACTTTGACGTTAACTAATTATTATATAGCTTTTGGAATAACCCATTTTAGAGGAGAATTTCAGCCCACAGCTGTCCTCAGTTGCACGCTGGTACTGCCCTTCTTGAAAGCTGAGGTGCTCACCCGGCAGGGAGTCTGCATTACCTGGGAGGTAGAGCCCAGATGCTGCTCCCACCCCAAGAGGTGCGGGACCCCAGAATTTGCAGTTCTAACACGTTCCCACGTGGTGTGGATGCTACTTCAGGGGCCATTGTGTGAGATACCATGGCTTTAGGGTAAAACAGAGTGGAAAATCTACCATTGACAATGCTTAAATTCCAAGGTAGAAGAATCGTGTGTAGCTTCCCCTTTTCTTCAAACTTGCTCTGCTATATGGTTCAAGGCACCTAATTTTCCCACATTTCACCAGAAACCTACTACTTGCCATCTAATTCGAACATTAGCATGTGTTTATTTGT
>NW_027924874.1:0-226 GCF_054177405.1 Leptonychotes weddellii
CCGCCGAGCAGGGAGCCCGATGCGGGCGGGACTCCAGGATCATGACCTGAGCCGAAGGCAGTCGCTTAACCGACTGAGCCACCCAGGCGCCCCTGCCTAATCCAAAGGAGTCTTAAGCACTGCTTTATTTTTAAAACAAGTATAAATGACAGTGAAATTCACAAACATTACAAGTATGGCTTTATGAATTCTGACAAATGCACGCACTCATCTAACCACATCCCAA
>NW_027924875.1:0-226 GCF_054177405.1 Leptonychotes weddellii
ACACTCTGGTCCTGAACACTTTAATTTCATAGAATGGCTGTTGAACTTGTTTCCACTTGGTCATGAGTTTATCTGCTTACCTCATATTAGAGGAAATGATCTTTAAAGGTTCTTGAAATGTGAATTTGGTAATCTGGTCATCTGTAGGTAATATATCTTACTGCCCATATTTGATAATATACCTAAGTAAAAATTAAATGAATTTTTAGTTCTGAACTTCTACAAG
>NW_027924876.1:0-226 GCF_054177405.1 Leptonychotes weddellii
CCAAGAACATTAAAAAAAAAAAAAAAAAAAACTCCTGTGCAAGGAGAAATGGTTAAGGGATAGCTGTCAACAAATATAAAGCACCTTCTTTTAGAAATGAAACCGAGCGGAAATGCTAAAAAAACAGTGTTAACATTTCTTAGGAATTTTGTGTAAAAGCAGAAGTGAGAAACTTGAATATCTTATATGGGTTGGGGCTTCTTTTAAAAATTTTAAGGGCGCCTGG
>NW_027924877.1:0-226 GCF_054177405.1 Leptonychotes weddellii
AACTAGAGTCCACACTTTATTCAGATTTCCTCAGTTTTTACCTGTATCCTTTTTCTGTTCCAGGATCCCATCTAGGCTATTCCTTTACATTTATGTTCCTCTTGTCTATGACAATTTGTCAGACTTCCCTTGTTTTTGATGAGCTTGCCAGTTTTGAGGAGTACCGGTCAGGCATTTTGTGGACTGTCCCTCAGTTGGGTTTTCTCAAGATTAGAAACGTTGTACG
>NW_027924878.1:0-226 GCF_054177405.1 Leptonychotes weddellii
AGCCCAGCATCTCTGTCCCAGAGGGGGAGCTGGTGCCTTCGGAGCCGGGGAGCTGCGGCCAAGCCGGTTCCCTCCTGCCCGCCCTCAGCCAAGGCTTCCTCTCCCTGTTCTTTTGCCCCCCTCCCCGCCCCAGTTCACAGCAGTTTCAAATTAAAGTACCTCTCAGGTCTGTGGTCTGCCCTCTCTGTGGGGTGTGGGGGGGGTGCTGGGCCAGGGATGGGAGAGG
>NW_027924879.1:0-226 GCF_054177405.1 Leptonychotes weddellii
GATTAACATAAGAATAAAAAAAAAAATAAATAAATAAATAAATAAATAAATAAATAAATCGCTTCATAAAAACGTGTGTGTGTGTGTGTGTGTGTGTGTGTGCATCTTGTTGGTTGTATTTCTCTGGACAACCCTGACTAATACACTGGCCCACAAAGCCTAAAACATACATATCATGATCTGAGTTTTCAAACTATCTGTATCATCATGTGAGGGTGAAACAAGA
>NW_027924880.1:0-226 GCF_054177405.1 Leptonychotes weddellii
CATTTCCAAAACCTTTTCTTCTTCTCTCAGTAAATGACAACTTAATTCTTTCAGTCATTCAGCCCCAAAACCTAGACAGTCTTTATTTCATACCCTACATTCTGTTATCAGCAAATCTTATCTATTGTACCATCAAACTAGATTAAAAATCTAGCCACTGACATTTCCACTGCTAACAGCCTGGCCTAAACGACCATTATCTCTCCTTTGGTTTATTTTAATACCC
>NW_027924881.1:0-226 GCF_054177405.1 Leptonychotes weddellii
GGATGGATGCGTGAAGCCTGGAGATAGGGCCCCCTGGCGCCCTCGGGGGCCTCACGCTGAAGCAGAATGAGGTGAGGAGCGCCTAGTCTAGGGTGGTGGAAGTGAGGAGGGAGGTCAGGGCTAAGGAAGACCCTTTCGAGAAAAACAAACCCAGCGCTACCTGCTGAGTGGCCTGGGATGGGAGGAAAGGAGGAGAGGGAAATCTAGTCTCCAGCATTAGCGACAC
>NW_027924882.1:0-226 GCF_054177405.1 Leptonychotes weddellii
AGCCAGACCCACATTCCTTGTCTGCATGTGCAGTGGCATGGTTGGTTAAACAAAATCATATGTTCTGTAGACTAAGGATTTAAACAGGTGGTTCCCCATAAAAGGGCTGGACAAGCACTGGGCTTAGCCCTGGGGGCTGATGACCCAAACGAGTGTTAATGAGCAAAAGAAGGCAAAGTCTTAGCAACAGGACTGGTCACTGTAGGCTAAAAACCAGCTCTCGAAG
>NW_027924883.1:0-226 GCF_054177405.1 Leptonychotes weddellii
AATGGTTTGATCCCTACCCAGCTGAATTCCTGAGAGGAGACGAAATCCAGGTCTCCTACTCCTCCGCCATCTTGCTCCGCCCCCCCGCGATAGAAGTTTATTAAGTGAAGGTACAGAAAAAGCTCTCAAGAGTGAGAGGGGTCCCAACAGGGTTGCCAGTGAGGGCCTTTAGGGTTGGTCTTTTATAGAAAGCTACCAGGGACTTAAATCCTTTTAACATTTCTAT
>NW_027924884.1:0-1352 GCF_054177405.1 Leptonychotes weddellii
GTGGCATGGCCCGGTTAGCAGCCCCTCCGTGCACGCCATCCGCTCTGCCCGTGGAGACCCTGACCCGAGATAGTCTGACTGCTCCCCTTCACCTGGTGTAGTTCAGACCCAGATGCTCCTGAGAGCTCTGCTGCTCATCCTTTATCGGTGGGCTGCCTATTTCAGACTTTCTCCTTCCCCCCACACATTCCCCTCCCTCGGGTTCAGAGGGACTCACCTCCTCTTTCACTGAGGACCTGGAAGCTTCCAGAAGCTCCTCCATGCCTCCTCCCCAGACCTTCCCGTCTGGGGGAGCAGGGGGAGCCCCTGACCACGTCCTTGGAGCTGTGTGCTCTCGCTTCTCGGGAGCTCTGCTCCGGCAGCCCCTCCCACAGCATCTGCAGCTCCCACCTCATAGCATTTCCCGCCTGAGTGGCCACACCACCCTCCAGCCACGGCCCTGCTTCCCCGGCCCCTCTCCTCACTCCCATTCTGGGTCCGGGCTCTGCTCCCCGTGGTCCTGTCCCACCTTCCATGGCATGGCTCTGCTCGGGGATGCTGAGGACCCACAGGTACAGAAGCTGGCAGCTTCCCTGCCTGCCCCCCGGCCTCTCGGGATCATCCTCCAGGACCAGCCCCGCCGCCTCCGCCCTTGCTTGCCCTCCTCGCTCCTCCTCCTCCTTCTGAATGGAGATTTCAGCAGAGCTGCCTCCCCACCCCCAGAGTCGAGACCCGTCCAGAGCCTGTGGCTGGTGTGGAAGGCAAGGTGAAGCACAGAGTGGGGAGGCCCCTCCGGCTGTTGGGAGCCTGTCCCTAACTGTTGAAGAGAGGCCTCTGCAGGTGCAGCTCTGACTCCTGGCCTCCACTTTCTCATCTGACAATAGGGCAGCTCACTGAGAGGCTTCTGAGGTCCCTCTGAGCACGTGGGGCCAGGTTGTCCTACCGAAGCCGAAGTGTGTGGAGGCTGTGGTCTGCAATGGGCCGCCTCTTATTTTCCGGAGGAATAGCACGGTCCCTCATCCCTCCCCTTCTTCCAACCAGCTTCCGGGGAACACCCACAAGGTGCCTGGCCCTGTGCCTAGGGCTGGGAACACAAGCCTGGGACAGGAGGTGGACATGGACCCTGCCCACATGGAACCCCAGTTGCATGGGGAGACCCACAGGCAGACACAGAATTTCAGTGAAATGCAGCAGGAGCCTTTGGGAGGCCTGGCAAAGAGCCAGAAGGGCGCCCCATTTGTGCAGGGTTTATGGGTGGGAGGGGGCAAGGGTTCAGGGCCTGGGAGGATGAGGAAGTGTTGCTGAGGCAGCAGAGATGGGCAAGGGCTTTGGGGCAGGGAGCAGCAGCTGGGAAGGTCGGATGCGGGGAAGCT
>NW_027924885.1:0-226 GCF_054177405.1 Leptonychotes weddellii
CAAATCCGTTTATTTTTTACAAACAGGTTTAATATCTTACTTATTGGAAATAAAGATAATTCACTGGAAAAAAATCAAATATATCTTGTACCTTGTACATTCATAATATAAATGTGAAAATTCCCTTGCTTTCTATGATTTGAAATATTTCACAATGCCGCAAATAACTATTTGTAAGTAGCTGTTCCCCAAAAACACAGCAACAACAAAATTCTACTTACATTCA
>NW_027924886.1:0-226 GCF_054177405.1 Leptonychotes weddellii
CATTTCCAAAACCTTTTCTTCTTCTCTCAGTAAATGACAACTTAATTCTTTCAGTCATTCAGCCCCAAAACCTAGACAGTCTTTATTTCATACCCTACATTCTGTTATCAGCAAATCTTATCTATTGTACCATCAAACTAGATTAAAAATCTAGCCACTGACATTTCCACTGCTAACAGCCTGGCCTAAACGACCATTACCTCTCCTTTGGTTTATTTTAATACCC
>NW_027924887.1:0-226 GCF_054177405.1 Leptonychotes weddellii
CAGCTTGCATTCCCACCAACAGTGTATGAGGGTTCCCCTTTCTCCGCATCCCCGCCAACATCTGTCGTTTCCTGACTTGTTAATTTTAGCCATTCTGACTGGTGTGAGGTGATATCTCATTGAGGTTTTGATTTGGATTTCCCTGATAAAAGTGGCAGATGTTTTTATCTTCAAGCTTAAAACATCCGGATCATATTGATGTGTCCCAGTGTTATGGTGGTAGTCA
>NW_027924888.1:0-226 GCF_054177405.1 Leptonychotes weddellii
CAAATCCGTTTATTTTTTACAAACAGGTTTAATATCTTACTTATTGGAAATAAAGATAATTCACTGGAAAAAAATCAAATATATCTTGTACCTTGTACATTCATAATATAAATGTGAAAATTCCCTTGCTTTCTATGATTTGAAATATTTCACAATGCCGCAAATAACTATTTGTAAGTAGCTGTTCCCCAAAAACACAACAACAACAAAATTCTACTTACATTCA
>NW_027924889.1:0-226 GCF_054177405.1 Leptonychotes weddellii
ATTGATTTTGTATCCTGCCACATTACTAAATTGCTGTATGAGTTCTAGTAATTTGGGAGTGGAGTCTTTTAGGTTTTATATTTATATATATATATATTTTTAATTTTTTTAATGTTATGTTAATCCCCATACATTACATCATTAGTTTTAGATGTAGTGTTCCATGATTCATTGTTTGTGCATAACACCCAGTGCTCCAAGCAGAACGTGCCCTCCTCAATACCCA
>NW_027924890.1:0-226 GCF_054177405.1 Leptonychotes weddellii
TAACTTTTATACATCTCATGTTAAAAGGCAAATCCAGTGAGAGGCTTGGGTAGTAAAATGTGAAGTGTACAAAAGGAAAAACAGGAATTTGCCTAAGTTTAAACTAAATAAAAAGAAAGAAAAGAAAAAGCAAATGTAAGGGAAATCACACCATGAGCATCCCCATCTGTGGAGTACACTCCTTCCCAGCTGGGCCTGGAATTCTCCACTCCCATCCAGAGATCCA
>NW_027924891.1:0-226 GCF_054177405.1 Leptonychotes weddellii
AGCCAGACCCACATTCCTTGTCTGCATGTGCAGTGGCATGGTTGGTTAAACAAAATCATATGTTCTGTAGACTAAGGATTTAAACAGGTGGTTCCCCATAAAAGGGCTGGACAAGCACTGGGCTTAGCCCTGGGGGCTGATGACCCAAACGAGTGTTAATGAGCAAAAGAAGGCAAAGTCTTAGCAACAGGACTGGTCATTGTAGGCTAAAAACCAGCTCTCGAAG
>NW_027924892.1:0-226 GCF_054177405.1 Leptonychotes weddellii
CCTGTCTGCCTACTGGATCCAGAGGGACTGGGTTGCTTCCTGCTCTTATTGCTTTTTCTCTTCAGAATCAGATCATTACACTTTAAATTTGCCTAGATTTGCAAATTTACTGGAATAAAGCCTTTCACTGCATTCTACTCTAGAGTTTAAATTCTGCTCTGTTGGTTTCATTTTCCTTGAACCTATTGATTTTTTTTTTAAAGATTTTATTTATTTATTTGAGCCA
>NW_027924893.1:0-226 GCF_054177405.1 Leptonychotes weddellii
GGTTCTAAGAAACAGAGTACCCTCTGTCCTGAGTAACCAGGAGTGGGGGCACTTTCTCCCACACAACTAGTCAACTGTCTGGGGTGCTGTGGGGGTTAGAGGAGAGGATGACAGTCCTAACGTGTCAGGAGAACCACGGTGGCTTGTTGAGTTCCTTAGGTGAAGTGTAGAGATGACACATGGTAGAGAAAGGACAGAAGTTCAGATTGGCAATTGCATGGGACAC
>NW_027924894.1:0-226 GCF_054177405.1 Leptonychotes weddellii
CTGTGGGGAGTGTGTGTTTGCTTTTACTTTAAGCCAGAATTCATTATAAACTTAAAATTAACTGCATTCTCTCTAAAAAATGTCCAGCCAGTGCAACCACTCTGGAAAACAGTATGGAGGTTCCTCCAAAAGTTGAAAATAGAGCTACCATGTGATCCAGCAATTGCACTACTGGGTATTTACCCCGAAGATACAAATGTAGGGATCCGAAGGGGTACGTGCACCC
>NW_027924895.1:0-1352 GCF_054177405.1 Leptonychotes weddellii
TGTACGTTTTATTGTTATTTGTTTTTTAAGTCTGCTACCCTTACTTTCTGAACACTAAACCAAAGGTGATTTAGCTCTCACAAGAAGACTTATCAGGATGGATCCTAAATATCCCTAGGATATTTAGCAACAATTATAAGACTATTGTGCAGTGATATTCCTTCCCTCTATGGATAACAAATAATCATATGTTCAGGGGAAAGGAGTATGCATGCCCCAATGAATACCAACATTTCTAACCCAGCTCAAGCTTCTTTCAGTCACCTTATTGACCTAAATCGTCCTAACATGGAAAATCTACAGCATAAGTCTTCCTTGCATGGTGCTATAAGGAAGTATTCCTTGGAGGAGTTCTTAGGGACCATTGAAAAACCTTGTGCTTATTAACTCATGGATATAGATTAGAGTTCCAGAGAATCTGTGATCAGCTCTGCAGAAGCCCCCAATCTAAATCCCTAGATCGATCAGTTCTTGTCCTTAAAATGGGAATTCCAACCCTGGAAGGAAAAAATAGATATGCAATGATTTTTTCTTGGTGGGGGACCTTTTTCCTTTAAGATAAGATGCTGTTTTAAATTGAATATAGACCATTACACTGGGTTGAATGTTGTCCCCTTCCACAAAAAAAAAATCACATCTACCTGGAACCTGAATTTATGATCTTATTTGGAAATTGTGTCTCTGTGTATGTAATTAGTTAAGATGAGGTTACACTGAGTAAGGCCCAAAATTCAACACCTAGTGTCCTTATGAGAAAGTTGTGTCAAGTCTCAGGCACACAGATAGAAGAGAACAAAATGTAGAAAGAGACAGACATTGGAGTGATGCAGGTACAAGCAAAGGAATTCCAAGGATTGCTGGGAAGGGCTCGATGCCAGGGGAGAGATGTGGAACAGATTCTCAGAGCCACCAGAATGCACCAACTGTGCCAAAACCTTTACTTCAGATTTCCAGCCTCCAGAACTGTGAGAGAATTAATATCTGTAGTTTTAAGCAATCTAGTTTGTGAAATTTTGTTACGGCAGTCCTAGGGAGGGAATACAACCCCAGGTAATCTCTTCAGAGGAGATAATCTTTGAAGATAGTGCCAATCAATGTCGATCTGAAATGTGGGAGTGAAACGTTTTTGGGTTTTTGTAGAACCTCCAACAATATTAGCTCATTAGTAATTATAGGGCAATTAAAAAAAAACTAGTCAATGAAGCTGCCAGTCCCCAGCTTTTAGAAAAAACAGTGCCCTTGTGGAGGACAGAGACACTCACTGCCTCCTCAACTCTGCACAGCCTCTGCCCTGCTGAGTCTGTCCCATTCTTCTGCTTCTTATCTGGACCCATTAACTCTTGTCCCGATTA
>NW_027924896.1:0-226 GCF_054177405.1 Leptonychotes weddellii
CTGCTGACAGATCCCAGCCGTGCTGAGGCAGCCGTGGGCCTAGCTCTGGGCACAGGCGCGGATTCAGCGGTCACGACCGCCCCCACTCCTGGAGCCGCCCTTGCGGGGGGAGCGGCTGTGTGGCCCCGTTCCGGCCGAGTCTCTGTTGACAGAGGCTCTGCTTGTCCGGGATCCCAGCCAGGGTCTCGTTCATCCTGGCGTGTGGGGTAGATGTGACACAAAGCAC
>NW_027924897.1:0-226 GCF_054177405.1 Leptonychotes weddellii
CTGGTGAGTCCTTCCCTGATGTTCTCCGCTTTCCTCTTGCTTTTCCCTGCAACCCGGCCTCTGAGTGAGGGCAGCGTGTGTAAGTTGGAGCCACGTCAGGTCTGTTTCCTGGCCTGTAGACACCGCTCACCCAGGCTATCCTACAGCCTTCACTCACCTTGAGGACAATCTCCACAGTGAAGACAGAGGTGAACGCGATGTCAAAATACCCAAGGATCTGGTGACA
>NW_027924898.1:0-226 GCF_054177405.1 Leptonychotes weddellii
CTCAGACAGGACAGGTTCTAGATCCAGCTCAATGACCAGAAACCAAAATGTGAGAATCTTAGTCTCTGAAGGACCTCAAATGTGGTGAGATGTTATGGTCCCAATTCTTTACTTTTATGGAGGAATTTGAACAACATCTTATCAAAGGACAGGACATGAATAAATTGAAGAAGCCTGAAGTGTACTATGTTTCCTGCCAATACTACACAGGCTCAGAAGTATCCCC
>NW_027924899.1:0-226 GCF_054177405.1 Leptonychotes weddellii
CAACTGAGCCACCCAGGTGCCCCTTATATGCTGTTTATAAGAAACAAACTTGAAATTTAATGATAGAGTACGTTAAAAGGATGGAAAAAGACATACCACACAAACACTAATTTTTTTAAGCTGGCTTGGCTATATTTAGATTTGATTCACTTCGATTAATATCAAAGTAGTCTAAAGAACCGTGAAAATGAAAAAAAAAAGAACTGTGAAAATGATTAAGGATAAA
>NW_027924900.1:0-226 GCF_054177405.1 Leptonychotes weddellii
CTCATACAACTCAGATCCCTTTCTTTTTTTTTTTTTTTTTTTTAAAGATTTTATTTATTTGACAGAGAGAGACACAGCGAGAGAGGGAACACAAGCAGGGGGAGTGGGAGAGGGAGAAGCAGGCTTCCCGCCGAGCAGGGAGCCCGATGCGGGGCTCGATCCCAGGACCCTGGGATCACGACCTGAGCCGAAGGCAGACGCTTAACGACTGAGCCACCCAGGCGCC
>NW_027924901.1:0-226 GCF_054177405.1 Leptonychotes weddellii
CCATGACACTGCTTAGCCCAGAATCAGATCTGTTGCCTCATTCTTCTTGTTCTGGAGAGCCAAAGAACTAAAATATGTAAATGAGCTATATTTAGGTTTGTAGATAAATTTAAAATTCTTAGATAGGAGATACCATGTTGCCAGCTTACAATATGTTAATTACCAGGGATTTCTTTCTGTTAGTTATCTAAAACTTAGAATTTATTTTTGTCCAGAAATATGTTAC
>NW_027924902.1:0-226 GCF_054177405.1 Leptonychotes weddellii
CCCCGTGTGAAACGCACCCCCCCACAGCTCCGTCTTCCCTCCACAGTCGCCATTAGGGCTGTGACGTGTTTTCTATGCAAATACACGCACCCACCACAAATACAACGTGATGTCCTTTGTTTGGGGGTTGTGTTTTTTCTTCCCTTTTAATAGAGGTTTACATTTTGTGTGTTGTGCTATAACTTGCTTTCTTCCATCACTGTAACAGAATTTAAGTAAATGTTAA
>NW_027924903.1:0-226 GCF_054177405.1 Leptonychotes weddellii
GTGCATGTGTCTCTCTGTCCATGGTGCCCCCCCCCCCGTTCTGCCCGTCCCCAGGAGGGAACCAGGTGTGGCTACCTTGTCGCAGGTACGTCCCCAGGGCTGAGGTGGGAGCTACTTGGGAGCAACGACCCTTCCTGTCTGGGAAGGACTCAGCTCACTGGAGAGTGTAGAGGGGGTGGGGGCAGGGCAGAGAGAGAGCGAGGGCAGGAGAAGATTCCTGAAGAAC
>NW_027924904.1:0-226 GCF_054177405.1 Leptonychotes weddellii
CTTATGGGACATGGTCACTTGCCTTCAAACCCAGTCATCATGTTCCATGTTGTGAGGGAGCCAAACAGCCACATGCAAAAGATATTCATAGGTATTTTGGTCACAGTGCCAGCTATGGTCTCAACTGAGAGCTAATACTCACTGACAGACATTGAGTGAAAGAGCCGTCATTAAACTGTAGCCCTCACTTGAGGCCAGTAGAGTGGGGAGAAATTGACCCTTCCAA
>NW_027924905.1:0-226 GCF_054177405.1 Leptonychotes weddellii
AATTTATGACATACTTACAAATCATTTTTCAAAACACTTGAGTGTGTTTTCTACTTCTTTTATTTCCATTTATATTCCTAAGAAATATTTACACAACATCCTATAGATTTTGATACTTTCTTACTAGATTTCTTAAGAGATATTTTGCTAAACTGTTTAAGTTTTCTCATTTTTTTTCTTGTGATTTGGATATTTCTTATACTTTTTTTACTCTACTAGTAATTAT
>NW_027924906.1:0-1352 GCF_054177405.1 Leptonychotes weddellii
GACTGAGCCACCCAGGCACCCCCAGTGTCTGTTCTTATTCACCATTTGATCCCTGACACTAGGTCCAGGGTGGTGCATAACAGCCCCTTCCCGAAGTCTTTGCCCAGTGGATGTTGAGATGCTGACTTTAAACTACAGCTCACACAGAACTGCAGGAACTGGTGGGTAGAAGACTATGCTTGGCGCTGGAAGCAGAGCAAGTGCCACGCCAGAGTGAGGGTCCCAAGAGGGAAGGCGGAATGGGGCTCGTCAAGCAGGGCAGCAGCTATTATACTGTTAAGGCAATGGGATTTAGGTCAATAAAAGGTCAGAAAGGAATGAGAGGTACCATGAGTACCATAGATCCAGGCAGACACCTTCCCGGAATCTGTTGAATCCAGTAAAAATGGACAGTGCTCTGTTCAGCTCAAAATAGAAACTTTTATTTTGTGTATTTACTATTTATAAAGTACTACTTCAACTAGAATACACAAAGACAAATCTAGAATGAGTCTTCCTGCCCTTAACAATCTATCAATCCTTTAGGCTAGACAGGCATTTAATTATTGATCCTGCCACAGGCAAATTGAGATGCGTTCTTGTTCTAGGGTCAACCAAACAGTGATGGAAATTGAAAGTAAAGATTGATTTAGTTTTGACCTGGGAAACATACAGTGTCTCTGAGAAGGTGATGGCATTAGCTAGGCCTTAAAAATTAAGAATACATAATGTTACCTAAAGATGGTGATAGGAAAATAATCCCTGGAGGCTGAGGGAATAGCATAATGGTTTTTAACTTCTTGGGAGTCACAGGACCCTTTAAGAAGGTAACTAAATGCACATGGAAACTTGCATATAATTTACATGAAGGTACCAAGAATTCCTGGGCTCCCATGAAGTCCATCCTTGGATGCCTAGCTCCACGGATCCCGGATGAAGAAATCTTTGGAAGAGTACGAGTAAACAACCAAATACCAGGCTCTGAAAACACAGGTGACTGAGTATAGTGCCTCATGAAGCTAGGGGAAGTCTGGGGCCTGGTCAGGGATCATCCTGAACATCATATTAATGGTAAATGTAAAGAAAAAATTAAATTAATTTATTTATTTAAAGATTTTATCTATTTTTTTTGTCAGAGAGAGAGAGCACAAGCAGGGGGAGCAGCAGAGGTAGAGGGAGAAAAAGGCTCTCTGCCAAGCAAGGAGCCTGATGTGGGACTCGATCCCAGGACCCTGGGATCATGACCTGAGCCGAAGGCAGACACTTAACCGACTGAGCCACCCAGGCGTCCCAAGAAAAAATTAAATTTAGATTTGCTAATAATTGTATCACAAAGTGATCATCAACTAATCAGCCCTAGATGAAAAGAACTT
>NW_027924907.1:0-226 GCF_054177405.1 Leptonychotes weddellii
ACTGGGTGTTATGCACAAACAATGAAACATGGAACACTTCATCTAAAATTAATGATGTAATGTATGGGGATTAACATAAGAATAAAAAAAAAAAAAGAAAAGAGTTGAGCTGAGGGAGTGTTTCAGAGGGAGGAAGCATGGAGTAATGATTAAGAACAAAATGTCATTCTGCAAAGCAATCTGACAATTTTTAGTCAAATTAAGTATTCTTATAAACCATGACCCA
>NW_027924908.1:0-226 GCF_054177405.1 Leptonychotes weddellii
TACAAAACATTGCTGAAAGAAAGGGAAACCTAAATAAATCTGAGGACCCCATGGTGATGAAAAGACATACTATTGATAAGATGGCAATAGTACACAATGCAATGTGGAAATTCAATGTGTTCCCGAGGAAATTCACAAAGGCCTTTGGAAAGAAATGCACAAGCTAATCCTAACAGTCATATGGAATTTCAAGGGACCACAAAATAGCCAAAACAATCTTGAAAAA
>NW_027924909.1:0-226 GCF_054177405.1 Leptonychotes weddellii
CGCCACATGCCCTCCAGAACTGGGACCCGATCCCTCCCTCCCCAGATCTGTGGAACCACCACAGCACGCAGCTCTGCACCCCTGCCCAGAAATACCACTCACATTCAGCCTGTCGCCCCCATTTCTGTTGCCTGACTTTAGGCCCCAGTGATCTCTTTTGGGGGTTTCCATGCTACCTCCCAATTTGAATTCCTTCTTCCGGTATAGTTCTTTCACCAACCCATGC
>NW_027924910.1:0-226 GCF_054177405.1 Leptonychotes weddellii
CCCCCCCCCCCCCCCCCCCCCCCCCCATAGCCTGGTGATGGGTATTAAAGAGGGCACATTCTGCATGGAGCACTGGGTGTTATACGCAAACAATGAATCATGGAACACTATATCAAAAACTAATGATGTAATGTATGGTGATTAACAGAATATAATAAAATAAAATAAAATAAAAAAAAACAAAAGAAAAAGGCTGACTTCCCATGGAGGAAGAGGGAATGTTGCC
>NW_027924911.1:0-226 GCF_054177405.1 Leptonychotes weddellii
ACGGGTTGTGTGCATGTGTGCGTGCATGCCCACGCTCCTGCGTGTTGTCTGAGTGTGTGCATGTAGGTGCGCTGCAGGGTGCTGGTAGATAAACAGCTATGACTGTAGCCTCCTGGGCGGGCGACAACAGGCTTCACCAGCATGGAGGTGGGTCCTGTGCATCCTGGGGTGCCACACAGCTCGGAGGGACCCATGTGGCATGGAGGACAGGGGCCTGGAGGCTGAG
>NW_027924912.1:0-226 GCF_054177405.1 Leptonychotes weddellii
AAGTGTGGAATCTCACAGTGAAAGCAAGCCCCCACGAGAGTTCTCCAGACAGACGACGTTTTTATCCAAGTCCTGGGCGCGCCCTTCAGATCTTTCCCTTCCCTTTTCAGCGCTGGTTCCAAAGCAGCAGCTTCTCCCGTCAGCTCCCAGCATTTGCTGCAGGCCACTGCCCTTAAACTGCTCTTGTAAAAGGGACGGGAGCGGGGGGGGGGGGGGGGGGGGGGGG
>NW_027924913.1:0-226 GCF_054177405.1 Leptonychotes weddellii
AGCCTTCGAAACTCGCTTTAAGACACTTTTTTGGGGGGGCATCGAGGTGGCTCAGTTGGTTAAATATCTGACTCTTGATTTTGGCTCAGGTCATGATCTCAGGGTCGTGAGATTGAGCCCTGTGTTGGGTTCCATGCTCAGTGGGGTATCTGCTTGAGATACTCTCTGCCCCTCTCCCTCTGTCCCTACCCCCTCTTCAATCACACCCATGAGAATGCATGCGTGC
>NW_027924914.1:0-226 GCF_054177405.1 Leptonychotes weddellii
CAACAGTCTGGGTGAGTACCCCGAGCGCTAATTTTTCCTTTTCGGTCCAGGCAGGGGGTTCTCGATCTGGTCTCCCTAAGAGATCATAAAGGGGTCTTGCTATTGCTGAGAACCCAGGGATCCAAGTGCGGCAGAATCCTGCAGCCCCCAGGAATTCTCATAGCCCCCTTTTTGCCTGGGGCTATGGCAGGGAGATGATGATCCTTTTCCTCTCTGACCCTAGTTC
>NW_027924915.1:0-226 GCF_054177405.1 Leptonychotes weddellii
AAGGTCCAGCCCTGGAGGAGACAGTGGGCTGGTCGTGTCCCCAGTCTACAGTATATTTTCCAAGTCCCTCAGCAGAAAAACAAGAGTCACCAGCTTAAATCAGACTTGGTATTTTGCTGGATGGGATGGGGAAAAAGGACAAGTAGGTTGAGGACATTGGAAGAAGGGGATCAATATGGTGGTGGCAGCATCTTAGATAGACAGGGGAGGAAACAATGCTGGGATT
>NW_027924916.1:0-226 GCF_054177405.1 Leptonychotes weddellii
AAATAAAAAGTACCTAAAATCAAAACAAACCAACAAACAAAAACACTTGACTGGACCAATTTCCCCCACCCTGAAAAATCTCCAAATTTATGAGCCTGTGACTGAGAGGCAGTTAGCCTACAGACCAATGCTAGTCTGCATTTGGTTTAAAAGACATGGAACTGGAGGGTATTATGTTGAGTGAAATAAGTCAAACAGAGAAAGACATGTATCATATGATCTCACT
>NW_027924917.1:0-1352 GCF_054177405.1 Leptonychotes weddellii
GTAAAGTAGGCGACGGGGATTAAGGAGTGCACTACATTGTAATCAGCACCAGGTGATGTATGGAATTGGTGAATTGCTTTATTGTACACCTGAAACTAATATAACACTGTATGTCAACTATACTGAAATTAAAAAATTTTTTTAAGTTAAAAAAGGAAAGAAAGGCAGACATCGTATATAAGAAGTTGTGGAGGCACTGGGTGGTGCTACCTTCTTCTAAAGCGTATTTAATGCTATTTTGGCAACCCTATAACACACTGGTTGATCTTCTTGATCCAGCTGATGGTAGTTTATTTCTGACTTACTCTTATTCTTATGGCCTAGTCCTGGGGTGTTAACTTCCTTGGCAGATTCACTTTTTTTCTTGATAAATTTCTCTTAGCTTTTTAGCCTCTTGTCACTGCTTCATCTTGGTTTCTTAGAGAACTGTTCCACACATGCATAACTCTGGAGTCAACAAATGCAGCCGAAGGGTTCCTCAAGGGGAAAATAGTGTGCAGTAAATCAGGTTCACACCCGTGTGTTATCCTTTTCCTCTGGAATCTTGTTCCTGAAGTCCTGGTTATTTTGGATATTCTCTGAAGTTTTCAAATACTTGTCCTTTTCATTTATTTTTTTATTCTAGCTTTTACAGTTGTTTTTAGTGGGCCAATTGGTTTGATACCAGTTTCTCCATCAAATTCATAGTAGAAGTCTATCCTGTTGTACTTTTTTCTCCATAATACGTTACATGCACTGCATTTACTTGTTCGTTCATTCAATGTCTCCTTAATGTAGTGCCTTGAGAGCAGAACTGAGTTTTGCTCATTGTGAAGTCCCAAAGCCTAGAAAACTGGCTAGCATAAAGAAGGCATCTGGTAAATATGTTTGAAGGAAGGAAAGAAATCAATAGGCTTGATTCTCTCACCCAGGTACACACCTGGGAAACTTGGTTTAAGGACTTCTGTTTATCCTCTTTGATCAATATATTTTAAACTTCTCCTACACCCCCGCTCTACACATCCAATTAGCTACCAATTCTGATGATAATTCCATATTCTTAATATCTTTCCAATATGCCCTTCTTTCTTCATCCTGGCTACATGAGTTTGGGAATGTCATTATCTCTTACCTGGTTACTACATAAGTCTGTTAATTAATGCCTTACCTCTAGTTTTCCTTCCCTTCATTATATCTTTCCCTTACATAGTGTTTTCAGTATTTTTCTCAAATATAAATCTTATTATATTTCAGGGCTTTAAAAATGTTTAAAAATAGCAATGGCTCGGGGGGGGGCGGAGCAAGATGGCGGAGGAGTAGGAGACCTGGATTTCGTCTCCTCTCAGGAATTCAGCTGGATAGGGATCAAACCA
>NW_027924918.1:0-226 GCF_054177405.1 Leptonychotes weddellii
AGGCTTCCCGTGGAGCAGGGAGCCCAATGTGGGGCTCGATCCCAGGACCCTGGGATCATGACCTGAGCCAAAGGCAGATGCTTAACGACTCAGCCACCCAGGCACCCCCTGGAATGTATTTCTGATTTTAGTTACTGTGATGCTTATCTCTTTATATGTTGTCAACATTTACATTTATTTTTTAACTGTTAGAAAAATCTCCTGTACATTTTGTATAGGTTGATTC
>NW_027924919.1:0-226 GCF_054177405.1 Leptonychotes weddellii
ATCACCACGTGAAAATTCTAAGCAAGGTTAGCACCGGCGCCAATAGTTTGGGAAAACATGCACAAATAAGACGGAGTTGAAGACGCTATTGTAAATGAAAGTGAGAAAAAAAAGCAGAAAAGATTAGTGTAAGAAAGACGTTTAAGAATAGGGGAAGTAGAGGGGCGCCTGGGTGGCTCAGTCGTTAAGCGTCTGCCTTGGCTGGGGTCATGATCCCAGGGTCCTG
>NW_027924920.1:0-226 GCF_054177405.1 Leptonychotes weddellii
GGGGGTGGGAGGATGGGTTAGCCTGGTGATGGGTATTGAGGAGGGCACGTTCTGCATGGAGCACTGGGTGTTATGCACAATGAATCATGGAACACTACATCTAAAACTAATGATGTAATGTATGGGGATTAACATTAACAATAAAAAATTAAAAAAAAAAAGATTCTCACTGCCTCTCCCTCTGCCCCCCCAACCATGCTCTCTCTCTAAAATAAATAAATCCTTA
>NW_027924921.1:0-226 GCF_054177405.1 Leptonychotes weddellii
CAGGGCAAGAGCAGGCAGCCTACGTCAGTTCCCTTCGGGTGTTCCCACTGGCAAGTGTCCTGACCGAGAAATGGACGCCCTGGACTTAACCTGATGCCCTTTGACACTTCACTTCTCTCTGTTTTTAGTCCAGACAGGCCAACTGAGCCTGTGATGATGATTTGGCTCCCCAGGCCAGCCTGGCCACAGGAAGAGAATGTGTGCTGCTTGCTCCCACTCTACAATC
>NW_027924922.1:0-226 GCF_054177405.1 Leptonychotes weddellii
ACAGACTGCGGTGTCTCTGCTCTGAGGCAGAGGGTTGGAAACGGTCTCTTGTGCTCTGACTCCCTGAAGAGACGCGGAAAGCCGCCAGGGAAAGGCGCCAGAGAACAAAAGCCCCAAAGACTGATTCCCACTGAGCCCATCCCCCACCACAGGGGCACAGGGCAACACCGCCCAAACAGGGTTGCCTGAGTAACAGTGCAACAGGCCCCTCCCGCAGAAGACAGGC
>NW_027924923.1:0-226 GCF_054177405.1 Leptonychotes weddellii
GCACCATCACTTGAATATGACAAGTGGGGAATTTGTGGTAAGTCTGCAAAGCCGTAAGCAGAGACCCCATCTGATTTAGGACCTGCCGGGCCAGGACAGTCACCTCACAGTAGTGTAAATTTCTTGTTTTGAAGGGTAAATAAACTTCCTGTAAAGGGAAAAGAGGAGCACCTGGCTGGCTTAGTCCGCAGAGCAAGTGACTCTGGCTCTCTGGGGTTTGAGCCCC
>NW_027924924.1:0-226 GCF_054177405.1 Leptonychotes weddellii
TATAACACCCAGCGCTCCATGCAGTATGTGCCCTCTTTAATATCCATCACCAGGCTAACACCACCACCCACCCCCCTCCCCTCTAGAACCCTCACTTTGTTTCTCATAGTCCATAGTCTTTCGTGGTTCCTCTCCCCCTCTGATTTCCCCCTCTTCATTTTTCCCTTCCTGCTATCTTCTTTTTTTTTTTTTTAACATATAATGTATTATTTGTTTCAGAGGTACA
>NW_027924925.1:0-226 GCF_054177405.1 Leptonychotes weddellii
GGAATATGAATTTGTACTGATGATTTGTGTGTGTGTGTGTGTGTGTGTATGAATGAAAAGTACTATATAGAATTTGATTTTATTTTTATAGTACCTTTTATATTAACAGTATCTTCAAGCACAACCATACAAACTTATATTTAAAATACCTGCTATGTATTAACAACCATGAAAATAAAAATTCAGCATCTATTAAGAACTTACAGGTGACTTTTACTGGATAAAA
>NW_027924926.1:0-226 GCF_054177405.1 Leptonychotes weddellii
GGAGGAAGCCGAGGCAGGAGAGGTCTGGATCCTGGCGCCCCACCAGCAGGTCGTGGCTCCGACCTCCCGCCCCCCAGCACCGCCCCCAGTGCCAGCTGCTCTGCGGGCCCGGAGCCGCCACCAGCTCCGGGGCAGTGACCTTGGGGCTCCGCCGGGAGCACACCTGGGAACGAGAGGTCACGTCCAACGGCCCCACGGACGCGTCTGCACCTGGGGTCCTGGCACC
>NW_027924927.1:0-226 GCF_054177405.1 Leptonychotes weddellii
AAGGCCCTTGGATACAAATGTCTCAGGAAAGATCGGCTTACCTGGAAACGTGGGAGCGGATGCACGCTCTGCTCTGGAGGTTCTCCGTCACGTTTGGGGATGGAAGAGATGAAAGCCTTCTCGCTACCTGGCCCTACAATACATCCTGCCTGGCGACAAGCAGTGCCAACGCCACGAGTCACCCTCAGCCGGGTGCCTCTGGGCCCCATGGACGCCGGCCAGCCCC
>NW_027924928.1:0-1352 GCF_054177405.1 Leptonychotes weddellii
AGAGAGAGAGCACAAGCAGGAGGGGCAGAAGGAGAAGGAAAGAGAATCTCAAGCAGACTCCACACTGAGTGTGGAGCCCAACACGGGGCTCAATCTCATGACCCTGAGAACATGACCTGAGCCAAAACCAAGAGTCAAATGCTTAACCAACTGTGCCACCCAGGCACCTCTTTCTTCTAGTTTTATAAATAGTATGGAGCTTCCTCAAAAAGTTAAAAATACAACTATCATACGATCCAGCAATCCCACTTCTGGGTATTTATCCAATGGAAATGAAAACAGGATATTGAAAAGGTACCCTCACTCCCATATTTTTTGCAGCATCATTTACAACAGTCAAGATATGGAAACAATATTAGTGCATGTCGATGGATGAATGGATAAAGAAGATGTTATACATGGAATAGCCCATACTGAGAGTCATTGCTCCCACAACATAGCCTTGGGCTGCCACACGCATGTGGATCAGGTGAACAGACATTTTAGTATTCCCCCTGCTCTTCAGTTTATATAATCCATATGCAACAATTGCTGCAAACCCGGCCATTCCAATGGGAACAAACGGTGCTTCTCTAGCTTTTCGGATAAGCTTAGATCCCTGATCTTCATCATATGAAGAAAGAGAAATGTCTGTGCCCGTCGACATAGTGGCTGAAGAATCCTCCTCTGGATCAGTGTAAACTGTTCAACCGGTCAATGGAGCAGAAGTTTTTTCTCCCTCCTTCAGGAAGGAAGGGGATGGCAACCTCTCTCCTACAATGACAGGACTTCTGCTCCAACGGGTTTCTGGGCAAAGCCTAAACCTTAGAAGAAGAGAAGCTGTCTTGGTTTTGTTGGTGGTGCTTGCTTTAGCTAGGCATCTCATAGTGAGCTTATATGTTTATGTCTAAAATAAATCATTTGAATGGGTCACACAATAACAAGTAATTTAAATATTGGCTTCCTTTCTTGCAGGCTTGATTTGCCTGGTAACCAAATTACTAGTGACCAGTTAACTAGCTAGGTCATTCAGCGAAGTCAAATTAGAACAAAAGAAACATGTCACTTTTAAATGTACTTGATAGTGGTAAAATATGCTCCTTCTTAAACTCTTCTGATGAAATCAGTTATAAAGAGGACAATTTGCCAATCCTGAGTACTCCCAGTTGCTGCCGAATATCACATGCTTTTGATGTTATGTGGGAATCCCATTTAACTTTTTTCTACCTGTTTTGCAGACTGATTGAGTACTTCAGTTTTTAGGGCTGGTTGACTCTTAACCCTTTCAGAACAGTGCATGGAATATAATACAATAAGCTTCCCCACAACCGAAAATACGTGTATTTAAACCAAACCTAAAAAAGCCGACAACA
>NW_027924929.1:0-226 GCF_054177405.1 Leptonychotes weddellii
ATCTCATATCCTATAACCTTGCTGAAGTCATTTATTAGTTTTAAGCTTTTGTAGATTCTTTTAGATTTGCTGTGTAAATAATCATGTCACCTGCGAATAGAGACTTTTATTTCCTCCTTTCCCATCTGTCAGACTTTTGTTTCCTTTTCTTGCTTTATTGCTCTGGCTAAAACATCTAGCAGTATGTTGAGTAAGAGTGAATATTTTTTCCTTGTTCCCAGTTTTA
>NW_027924930.1:0-226 GCF_054177405.1 Leptonychotes weddellii
ACATGGGTTAATGTGCATAAAGCACATAGAACAGTGACTGAATGGCACTCAGTAAACATTAACCATTGTAATAGAATGGTGATGAGATTTTGGCAAGACAACAACATGGAGAGGATATGAAATTCCAAGTAAGATATCAGACCAAGGTATCAATATTTTAAGACATCCTGAGAAATAGTTTCACAACTCTTGAACATTTGACCCACCTTGAAAATATAAAATAGTC
>NW_027924931.1:0-226 GCF_054177405.1 Leptonychotes weddellii
AAAATCCAATCTCCCCTCACACCCTGCTCGCAGCCACGCTGGTCCAGGGCCACCACCTTCTGTGGTCTTTCTCCTGGATTAAGGCAAAAGGCTCCTAACCGGTCTTCCCGTGCCTACGCCTGTCCCCCCCACCACCCCCAGGCTATTCACACACAGCACCTGGAGGGATCCTTGACATACAAAGACCACCTCAGGGCTCGCCTCTGCTCCCAAACCTGCCATGGCA
>NW_027924932.1:0-226 GCF_054177405.1 Leptonychotes weddellii
GAGCACAGTGGCTCGAGTCTGGGGCCCGTGCTCTCTGAGACCTCACCTTCCATCCTTCCCTTTTGCCTTCCAAGAGCCCCACCGCCCTGCACCTGCTGGATTTCTCTCCTCCCCACCATGGTTGGGGCGGTTGTCGCTTGGGCTCCATGCGCTCTGAGTCTGTGCCGTCCGTCCTCCAGCTCGTAGTTCAGCCTCTCTCCCTGGCTTTGCCGAAACAAGGTTTTCC
>NW_027924933.1:0-226 GCF_054177405.1 Leptonychotes weddellii
AACCCTGAGATCAAGAGTCCCTTGCTTTACCGACTGAGCCGGCCAGGCGTCCTGATACTCAGAGGGGTTAGTAAGGGACTTGCCCCAAGCCACACTGTGAGGGGATGAGCGGGGCTGGCTTGCAGGAGTCAACCTGGAGACTAGGTCCATGACCTCCTGGCTCCTCAGCAGGCTCCTCATTTCCAAATACCCCCCAATCGCAGTGGGGGGCGGGGCAGCAGTCTCC
>NW_027924934.1:0-226 GCF_054177405.1 Leptonychotes weddellii
CAGCTTCATGAATCACTGAGGCCCACGTGCCACCTTCTCCTTAGAATCTGCCTTTCCCACCTCATTGTCTCTGGTCAAATCTAGTTTGTGCCTTTCTGCCCAGTTCCTTTGGATATCATGCTCATTTGGACTCTCTGGTCTTAAACCATACCTCTGTCCATGGACTTCTTTTTGGATCCCACACTCTCCCACCCTCCATACTTCATGCTGAAGTCTTAGGTTACTG
>NW_027924935.1:0-226 GCF_054177405.1 Leptonychotes weddellii
GAGATCAATCGGGCAGAGCCTTCGGGGGCAGTTGCCTTTTTTCAGTGGTCAGACATAGAGGGGTTAGGTCTGAAGAGTCTGACGGTTTGCTGCCAAAATCCTTCCCTTTTTAAAGGGATTTGATCAGTTTTGGGTCTCTGCAGACCTCCTCTGGTTCTGCTCCTTATCAGTTTTGGGGTGTCAGGTGACGCTGGTCCTGGTGATGTCACCTAGCGGCAGGACCTTA
>NW_027924936.1:0-226 GCF_054177405.1 Leptonychotes weddellii
GGTGCATGTGTCTCTCTGTCCATGGTGCCCCCCCCCCGTTCTGCCCGTCCCCAGGAGGGAACCAGGTGTGGCTACCTTGTCGCAGGTACGTCCCCAGGGCTGAGGTGGGAGCTACTTGGGAGCAACGACCCTTCCTGTCTGGGAAGGACTCAGCTCACTGGAGAGTGTAGAGGGGGTGGGGGCAGGGCAGAGAGAGAGCAAGGGCAGGAGAAGATTCCTGAAGAAC
>NW_027924937.1:0-226 GCF_054177405.1 Leptonychotes weddellii
AAAGCAATATGAAACACCACCATGGTGAAATACTGAATGGGCTAAGGGAAAAAAGACCTCAATATTGAACAGATGAACATAATTTAATTAACATCCACAACCAATTATACAGCAATAAATGCCTTAAACTAGACTAGCCTGGAAGCCTCATCCTCCTGATTCCTTTTCAGAACATCCCTAGGGTTACTCAAAGCCATGGTCAAATGCCCTAAATATTCATCAAAGG
>NW_027924938.1:0-226 GCF_054177405.1 Leptonychotes weddellii
ATAGATCTTTGAAGTCCATCTGGCCCAGTGTGTCATTCAAAGCCCTTGTTTCCTTGTTGATCTTCTGCTTAAATGATCTCTCCATTGCTGTGAGGGGAGTGCTAAAGTCCCCTACTATTATAGCATTATTATCAATGTGTTTCTTTAATTTTGTTATTAATTGGTTTATATAATTGGCTGCTCCCATGTTAGGGGCATACATATTTACAATTCTTAGAACTTCTTG
>NW_027924939.1:0-1352 GCF_054177405.1 Leptonychotes weddellii
CCAATATCCCTGATGAACATGGATGCCAAAATTCTCAGCAAAATACTAGACAATAGGATCCAACAGTACATTAAAAGGATTATTCACCACAACCAGGTGGGATTTATCCCTGGGCTGCAAGGTTGGTTCAACATCCACAAATCAAACAATGTGATATAATACATTAATAAAAGAAAGAACAAGAACCCTATGATCCTCTCAATAGATGCAGAAAAAGCATTTGACAAAGTACAGCATCCTTTCTTGATCAAAACTCTTTAGAGTATAGGGATAAAGGGTACATACCTCAATATCATAAAAGCCATCTATGAAAAACCCACAGTGAATATCATTCTCAATGGGGAAAAACTGAGAGCTTTCCCCCTAATGTCAGGAGCACGGCAGTGATGTCCACTATCACCACTGCTATTCAACATAATATTAGAAGTCCTAGCCATAGCAATCAGACAACAAAAAGAAATAAAATGCATCTGAATCAGCAACGAAGTCAAACCCTCACTCTGCAGATGATATGATACTTTATGTGGAAAACCCCAAAGACTCCACCCCAAAACTGTTCAAACTCATACAGGAATTCAGTAATGTGTCAGGATATAAAATCAATGCACAGATATCAGTATACACCAACAACAAGACAGAAGAAAGAGAAATTAAGGAGTCAATCCCATTTACCATTGCACCCAAAACCATAAGATACCTAGGAATAAATCTAACAAAAGAGGCAAAGGATCTGGACTCAGAAAACTATAAATTACTCATGAAAGAAATTGAGGAAGACACAAAGAAATGGAAAAACATTCCATGCTCATGGATTGCAAGAACAAAGATTGTGAAGATGTCAAGGCTACCTAGAGCAATCTACACATCTAAAGCAATCCCTATCAAAATACCATCCACTTTTTCCAAAGAAATGGAACAAATAATTTTAAAATTTGTATGGAACCAGTAAAGACTCCGAATAGCCCGAGGAATGTTGAAAAAGAAAAGCAAAGTTGGTGGCATCACAATTCCGGACTTCAAGCTCTATTACAAAGTTGTCATCAAGACAGTATGGTACTGGACAAAAACAGACACATAGATCAATGGAATAGAATAGAGAGCCCAGAAATGGACCCTCAACTCTATGGTCAACTAATCTTTGACAAAGCAGGAAAGAATGTCCAATGGAAAAAAGACAGTCTCTTCAACAAATGGTGTTGGGAAAATTGGACAGCCACATGCAGAAGAATCAAACTGGACCATTTCCTTATACCACACACAAAAATAGACTCCAAATGGTTGAAAGACCTAAATGTGAGACAGGAGTCCATCAAAATCCTAAAGGAGAACACAGGCAGCAACCTCTTCGACCT
>NW_027924940.1:0-226 GCF_054177405.1 Leptonychotes weddellii
ATTTCTAGAACTTTCTCATTAAAAATACAAAGGGTAGTTAATGAGACATATATAGCGCTCCATCTCCTTGCCAATTCTCTACGAAAAGATGGGGAACAGAGGTTATAGGAGAATTAAAATAGGGTTCCATCTTTTGGCCATGAAAATAGTTTTTCAATCTAATAGTACAACACATTGCCAGTATACCCCCTGCATTGTTCTAATGCCTGGCGTTGTTTGCTGAAGC
>NW_027924941.1:0-226 GCF_054177405.1 Leptonychotes weddellii
ATTGTATTTCTTGGTGAGCTTACTTTTTTTTTTTTTTTAAAGATTTTATTTATTTATTTGACAGAGAGAGTCACAGCGAGAGAGGGAACACAAGCAGGGGGAGAGGCAGAGGGAGAAGCAGGCTTCCCGCGGAGCAGGGAGCCCGATGCGGGGCTCGATCCCAGGACCCTGGGATCATGACCTGAGCCGAAGGCAGACGCTTAACGACTGAGCCACCCAGGCGCCC
>NW_027924942.1:0-226 GCF_054177405.1 Leptonychotes weddellii
CTCACACTTGCTGGGGCGCAGCCCCCACGACCCCCCAGTGCACCTCATTCCTGGTTGCCCCCATCAGAGATGAATGGGATGGACTCTCACCCCCAAAACACCCCTGGACTTGGCGTTTCCTCGACGCCGGCCGTTCTCGGATCTGCCTGATGGGACAGGTGCCTGAAGACCCGTAGTCGTGACCAGGCGAGCCGACCTCAGATGGGGAGGTGCTTGTACAGGCCTC
>NW_027924943.1:0-226 GCF_054177405.1 Leptonychotes weddellii
ATAAGAATCTAAAAAAAAAAAAAAGACAAATTTATCTGTATTCTAATTTTTAAAATGAAAAAAGTTACCATTCACATTCTGGATTCTGTGCAGGACTACCTTATGACTGAACACAAATCTCAGCACCCAAAGGCACGTTTATGTTTATGATCTGCAGGGCACACAGCTGTCCCTACTGGTTACAGTATCATGAAAATGACGTGTTCTTGCTGAGTCAAGACCAACC
>NW_027924944.1:0-226 GCF_054177405.1 Leptonychotes weddellii
TTCCTGGGTGGTCACAGGATTATCCATGGTTAGAGCAGCAATTGGGCTGTAATCAGTTACTACAGATTAAAGTTACCAGTGGAATTCAGAGGTGGATTCAACTCCCGAAGAATTGGTTCACTCAATGTATAAGGAAATGCCAATAAGAAAAAGACAAAATGCATAATCCATTGATTATTGTATAATACAACAAAATTCTAATAGCTAATCTAAAAGTAAAAAAGAA
>NW_027924945.1:0-226 GCF_054177405.1 Leptonychotes weddellii
ACACTCTGGTCCTGAACACTTTAATGCCATAGAATGGCTGTTGAACTTGTTTCCACTTGGTCATGAGTTTATCTGCTTACCTCATATTAGAGGAAATGATCTTTAAAGGTTCTTGAAATGTGAATTTGGTAATCTGGTCATCTGTAGGTAATATATCTTACTGCCCATATTTGATAATATACCTAAGTAAAAATTAAATAAATTTTTAGTTCTGAACTTCTACAAG
>NW_027924946.1:0-226 GCF_054177405.1 Leptonychotes weddellii
AAGCAATCATATCAGAAGTCATGTATTAGTTCATCCTGTTTCTAGTTGTTGTTTGACTACCTGGTTAAAGTGTTGTTTGCCAGATTTCTCCACAGCAAAGGTATCGTTTCACTCTGGATTATGTTTTTAAATTTAGGCAGATAGCTCCTTAGGCAGCATGGTCAAGAACCACTTAACGCCAGCAGCTGCAGGATCAGCTGCTTGTGTATCTCTGGCCTCAGCCACT
>NW_027924947.1:0-226 GCF_054177405.1 Leptonychotes weddellii
CCTAGTCCAACATCCTATGTTTTCTTCTAAAAGTTTTACAGTTTTACGTTTTACATTTAAGTCTGTGATGTATTTTGAGTGTTTTTTGTTTGTTTGTTTAAAGATTTTATTTATTTTTTTTCTTTTTTTTTTTTATTCTTATGTTAATCCCCAAACATTACATCATTAGTTCTAGATGAAGTGTTCCATGATTCATTGTTTGTGCATAACACCCAGTGCTCCATGC
>NW_027924948.1:0-226 GCF_054177405.1 Leptonychotes weddellii
TACCTGCTAATATTCTTTACAAACATTCTTTCACCTATGGTGAGGTACAGGCCAGTAACAACAAAACCTGTACTTGACAGTTTTGCACTGGTCAGCCTTATGAACCTTCACATGAGTTTCTACAAGTAGGGATTATTGTTTTCTGAGATCCACATAGATATAGTTAACACCTAGTACTTTGTGCCAACCAGGCATGTTCTATGTAACAATTCTCAAAACAAGCCTA
>NW_027924949.1:0-226 GCF_054177405.1 Leptonychotes weddellii
ATGGTGGAACCTAGGGCAGAATGTGGTTAGAGAGCGAGGGCAGCTTGAAGCCGTATCCTCTGAAAATGGGATGCGGGTGGGGCTACAAATAGCATTTGTACATGATACAGCCCTCCTAGATCCTGTCCCCCATCCTCGCAGAAGACTAGACATTGGTTCCCTGGAGCTGTGGGCTTTGGGCAGTAGCACGGCTGAGGACAGGGCGTTGGATGCTGGTAGTTGGTAC
>NW_027924950.1:0-1351 GCF_054177405.1 Leptonychotes weddellii
CGGGGGCCGGGTGGGGGGTATTGAGGAGGGCACGTTCTGCATGGAGCACTGGGTGTTGTGCACGAACAATGAATCATGGAACACTTCATCTAGAACTAGTGATGTAATGTATGGGGATTAACATAAGAATAAAAAAAAAAAAAAAGAATCGCTGGCTATCAGGTAGGAAGGCCGCCAAGAAGCCAGAGCACTTTGGGAAGAGAACTGCCTGGAGGCATAAAGTTGAGTCTGTAGGACAAGGAAGCGAAACCAGCTGTCTCTCTCTTCTCCCTGCTCCCTGCATACCGACATTCTTTTGGAAAGCAGTTCTATGAATATAGACTTCCATTTCGTTGGACTCAGATCTGTGACTCCCACTCCCAGCCTCACCCCAAAGGCTCATGCAACCAAATTACGGACAGTGTTGTCTTCTGCACAAGTAACTTGACCTAAAGAAAAGCCATTTCTCTGAATTCAGATGGGGTGAATGACTAGGAGGAATCCTGGAAATACAGTGTTATCAGTGTAAGCTCTCCAGAGAAACTGAACCAAGAGGATATGATAAAATAGATGAGAGATGGATAGATAGGTGATAGATAGATAGGTAGATAGATAGATAATAGATAAATAGATAGATAGATAGATAGATAGATAGATAGATAGATAGATAGATATGTAATTGATTCTAAGGAATTGGCTCACATGATTATGGGGGCTGGCTAGTCCATAATTTGTAGGGCAGGGCAGCAGGCTGGAAAGTAGGGCCAGAGCTGATGTTGCAGTCTTGAGTCTGAAATCTACAGGGCAGGCCAGCACGCTGGAAACGTAAGTAGAATTTCTATGTTACAGCCTCAAGTCAGAATCCTTCTACTATAGGAAACCTCACGTTTTGCTCTTAAGGCCTTCAACTGGTTAGTGAGGACCACCATCTAGCCAAGTTGACACACGAAGCTAGCCATCACACACAGTCAAATCTTCCTGTACTTTCCCCATCCTTCTGGAAGCCAGGCTGCAGGATACAAATATGTCCCCCTGTATGGCTTCTGTAGAGAGGAGCTCTGGTAAACACAGAGCAAGACAGGGTTTACACGAATATTTATTGTACACAGAGAACCAGGCCTTGACATCTCCCATTTGAAGAACAAGTGATTAATTAATTAATTCAAGAATTTCTTTTTTTTTTTTTTAAAGATTTTATTTATTTATTTGAGAGAGAGAGAATGAGAGACAGAGAGCATGAGAGGGAGGAGGGTCAGAGGGAGAAGCAGACTCCCTGCCGAGCAGGGAGCCCAATGCGGGACTCGATCCCGGGACTCCAGGATCATGACCTGAGCCGAAGGCAGTCGCTTAACCAACTGAGCCACCCAGGCGC
>NW_027924951.1:0-226 GCF_054177405.1 Leptonychotes weddellii
CTAAAAAATAAAGAGCTATGCATAGCTTCTTTATACAGAAGTCACCGAGGGCCACATAACCATCCCACTAAATCCAAACTAAATGTACTCCCAACTGAATTTTGCCTTGGCCTAATCCCCGGAATGGTGTTGGCTCTCCAAGGCTTCCCGACTGGAGGGGGAGCGAGCCCAGAGGTGGGGAGGTGGTCTAGAGGGAGGGACTGGTCTTCACCCATTGCCGTTAATA
>NW_027924952.1:0-226 GCF_054177405.1 Leptonychotes weddellii
CTTTGCAGTAGTGTGAAGAGTGGAGAACAAGGGGTGCCTGGGTGGCTCAGTGGTTATGCATCTGCCTTCAGCTCAGGTCATGATCCCGGGGTCCTGGGATCGAGTCCCACATCAGACTCCCTGCTCAGTGGGGAGCCTGCTTCTCCCTCTCCTCCCTGCTCGTACTCTCTCTCGCTATTTCTGTAGCTATCTCTCTCTCTCAAATAAATAAAAATCTTAAAAAAAA
>NW_027924953.1:0-226 GCF_054177405.1 Leptonychotes weddellii
CTGGCAAGCTCACAATCCAGGAAGACCTGATGTTTCCATTTGAGTCTGAAGGCAGGAAGAAAGCTGATGTCCTAGTTCATAAAGCAGGAAGAGTTCATTTTTTTCTTACTTGGAGAAGGGTTCATCTTTCTCTTTTATTCAGGCCTTCAACTGATTGACAAGGCCCACCACACAAGGGAGCACAATGTTTTTTTTTTTTTTATTATGTTATGGTAGTCACCATACA
>NW_027924954.1:0-226 GCF_054177405.1 Leptonychotes weddellii
AAATTAAGGCTGAACTTCAACATTAACATAATTTATTAAAATGATAAGAAACGAGTTAAAATGCTTTATAATTGTAATAAATAAACTTTATATAGGTTTCAGAAGAAACAGACTGTCCCCTACCATATTATCCAAGAAGATGTCCCTCATTCTCTATTTCTTTCTAGCTTTAAAATAGCACTACTCTAAAAAAAAAAAATAGCACTACTCTAAGTAATCCCCACAC
>NW_027924955.1:0-226 GCF_054177405.1 Leptonychotes weddellii
ACTTTTGTATGGGGGCAGGGAGAAGGATGTTTCTCGGTGGGTCCTACGGGGCCCACTGGGAAGGGCGGCGTTGACTGTAACTCAGATTCCACTCTGCTTTGGTCTGTGCCCAGAGCCCCCTTCCTAACCCCTCCCAAGATCTGCTCCTTCTCCTTCCTTAGGACTGAGGTCAGATGACCCTTCCTCATTCCCTGAGTCCCCATCCAAGTCCGCCTGCCTGTCCCTC
>NW_027924956.1:0-226 GCF_054177405.1 Leptonychotes weddellii
CGCCTGGGTGGCTCAGTTGGTTAAGCGACTGCCTTCGGCTCAGGTCATGATCCTGGAGTCCCGGGATCGAGTCCCGCATCAGGCTCCCTGCTCGGCAGGGAGTCTGCTTCTCCCTCTGACCCTCCCCCCTCTCATGCTCTCTCTCTCTATCTCATTCTCTCTCTCAGATAAATAAATAAAATCTTTAAAAAAAAAAAAAAAGGAAATCTTACTTACATTGTACTCA
>NW_027924957.1:0-226 GCF_054177405.1 Leptonychotes weddellii
AACATGGAATTTTAAAAATTCATGTGATTACTACCAAGGAGAGCTAGCTGATCTGATGTGGACTCTACTTGCATTTGAAAATACCGTCTTGCTGCCTATTTATCTGGAAGAGAGGAGCATAGATTTTTAGTGGGTTTTATAAGCCCAACTGATCTTAGCATTTCATCTACAAAGATCATCAATCTTGTTCAGTGCAAGAGATATTAAGCCCTGTAATATGCAAATT
>NW_027924958.1:0-226 GCF_054177405.1 Leptonychotes weddellii
CCCCCCCCCCCCCCCCCCCCCCCCCGCTAGCCTGGTGATGGGTATTAAAGAGGGCACGTTCTGCATGGAGCACTGGGTGTTATACACAAACAATGAATCATGGAACACTACATCAAAAACTAATGATGTAATGTATGATGACTAACATAACACGATAAATAAAAAAAAAAAAAAAGAATTAGCTGGCCCAGAATGTCAGTAGTGCCAAGGTTGAGAAACCCTGTTC
>NW_027924959.1:0-226 GCF_054177405.1 Leptonychotes weddellii
AACTTAAAAAGAAACAGAATTACCAGCCCTAAAATACCAATGGCGCCATGCTGGAAAAGCCTTGCCAAGACCACACCACTATCTCTCTTGCCCAGATGATCTCAGCAGCCTCCTCACTGTTCTGATTCTATTCTGGCCTCCTCCCCCCTAGGTATTCCCCACACAGTAGCCAGAGTTATCCTGTTAAAATAAGTCAGTTCATGTCATCTCCCTGCCAAAAACACTC
>NW_027924960.1:0-226 GCF_054177405.1 Leptonychotes weddellii
GCAAGCTCTTGGACAAGGAATCGCCACCTTGAAAAGTTTTAAGTAGGAAAGAGTGTGGCTGGAGTCAAGAAGGAGCAGGGAGTGAACTAGGGCAAAGACACTTGGGATGGAGAGGAGGGATGGGTTCCAAGCTATTTTGGGGTGAGGTTGCTGGGGCTTATAATGTTCTGGACGAGGGAACAGAAGAAGGGAAGGCAAGAAAGACCCTTGGTCATCCAGCCTGAGC
>NW_027924961.1:0-1351 GCF_054177405.1 Leptonychotes weddellii
GTGAATTGTGTAAGACTGTTGTATCACAGACCTGTACCTCTGAAACAAATAATACATTATATGTTAAAAAAAAAGAAGAAGAAGAAAAGATAGCAGGAAGGGAAAAATGAAGGGGGGGAATCGGAGGTGGAGACAAACCATGAGAGACTATGGACTCTGAGAAACACACTGAGGGTTCTAGAGGGGAGGGGGGTGGGGGGATGGGTTAGCCTGGTGATGGGTATTAAAGAGGGCACGTACTGCATGGAGCACAGGGTGTTATACGCAAACAATGAATCACGGAACACTACATCAAAAACTAATGATGTAGTGTATGGTGATTAACATAACATAATAAAAAAAAAGAAAAAGAAAAAAAAATCTCGGTCTCCTTCTTCCTCTGCACCTCCCCCACCTCTCTCTCTCTCTAAAAAAAAAATATATGAAGAACATGACTAATAGTTATTATAACATGCACAGAAAACTGCACCCATTGAACACACAGTACACATTGTTCTTAGTTCACACATGCATGTAGAACATTTGCTAAAATTGGCTACAGTCTAGACCACAAAGCTAGTGCCATCAAAATTTCAAAAAACTAAACTCAAATACCGGCTCCTAATATGTTTGAAAATTTTTAAATGCTTTTCGAGTTATCTTATGGGTCAAAGAAAAAATCCACAATGAAAATTAGAAACTCTTTTAAATTATATAATAAAGAAAATACTATACTTCAATTTATAGATTGCAACTAAAGTTATCACTAGAGGTAAATTTAGAGGCTTAAATACAAAGATTAGAAAAGAAGAATATCTAAAGACCTGGGGAGAACTCAGCCAGCATAGACTGGACACAGAAAGCACTAATCAGAAAGGTAAAGACTTCATTACATTAAAATTAATAACTTTTACAAATCCAAAGACACCATTAAGACAAGCTACAGACTGGGAGTAAATACTTGCAATACATACATCACACAAAAAACTAGTATGCAAAATATATAAAGAATGCTTGTAAATCTATGAAAGAAGACACCCAACCCTAAGAAAAATGGGGAAAAGACATCTGAACTGACACTTCACAAAAGAGGATATCCATGTGGCCAATAAGCATATGAAAAGGTGCTTAACAACATTAGTTAACAAGGAAAATCAAATTAAAACCACAATGATGGGGCGCCTGGGTGGCTCAGTCGTTAAGCGTCTGCCTTCGGCTCAGGTCATGATCTCAGGCTCCTGGGATCGAGCCCCGCTTCGGGCTCCCTGCTTGGCGGGAGGCCTGCTTCTCCCTCTCCCACTCCCCCTGCTTGTGTTCCCTCTCTCGCTGTGTCTCTGTCAAATAAATAAATAAAATCTTTAAAAAAAAAAAA
>NW_027924962.1:0-226 GCF_054177405.1 Leptonychotes weddellii
AAAAAAAAAAAAAACTCTCACAAATCAGCGAAGTTAAAGAGGGAGAAGAGACCAGTTTAGGCAAGTCCTTCATATTAATCCGAGGAAATCCACCTTAAAAGAAAAAGTACACACTGTCCCACCTGAATTACAGGATGAGGTAGTTTCAAAATTTCTACCTCTTCATTGCAGTTTTATCATTTCTTCAGGAATTGTGATTTTCCAGAATACTGTGAATTTACACTAT
>NW_027924963.1:0-226 GCF_054177405.1 Leptonychotes weddellii
AACATCGATAAGTTGTTAAACACTCATAAAGTTAATTTGTCCGTTCCTCCACCCATTTATTAATCCTACAAATACTTCTGAAGAGGAGTGAGAGGTGGGAAATACTGTTAATTGAGGCCTTTGGAGACTTCTCTCTGAGTTGAAAAGGAGACATCTGGCTCCCCATGTTTGTCTCAGCTCTTTTCTGTCCAAAATGTCTTTCATCCTCACCTTGACCTGGTGAAAT
>NW_027924964.1:0-226 GCF_054177405.1 Leptonychotes weddellii
AGAGAACTAGGGTCAGAGAGGAAAAGGATCATCTCCCTGCCATAGCCCCAGGCAAAAAGGGGGCTATGAGAATTCCTGGGGGCTGCAGGATTCTGCCGCACTTGGATCCCTGGGTTCTCAGCAATAGCAAGACCCCTTTATGATCTCTTAGGGAGACCAGATCGAGAACCCCCTGCCTGGACCGAAAAGGAAAAATTAGCGCTCGGGGTACTCACCCAGACTGTTG
>NW_027924965.1:0-226 GCF_054177405.1 Leptonychotes weddellii
AAGATCTGTCCACACAAAAACTAGTACGCGAATGTTCATAGTAACATTATTCATAATAGCCAAAAAATAAAATGTATGTCCTTACCATGGAATATAACTCAGCGATAAAAAAGAATGAAGTCCCGATAGCATGTTATATGGATGAACCAGGAAGATGTGAGAGAAGCCGACCAGGCATGATTTCACCTCCATGAAATAGCCAAAGTAGACAAATAAAGTAGATTAC
>NW_027924966.1:0-226 GCF_054177405.1 Leptonychotes weddellii
CCTGTCTGCCTACTGGATCCAGAGGGACTGGGTTGCTTCCTGCTCTTATTGCTTTTTCTCTTCAGAATCAGATCATTACACTTTAAATTTGCCTAGATTTGCAAATTTACTGGAATAAAGCCTTTCACTGCATTCTACTCTAGAGTTTAAATTCTGCTCTGTTGGTTTCATTTTCCTTGAACCTATTGATTTTTTTTTTTTAAGATTTTATTTATTTATTTGAGCC
>NW_027924967.1:0-226 GCF_054177405.1 Leptonychotes weddellii
AAAGGAGCCAGAGTTATCAGAAATTGTAAAAAAAAAAAATTGAAATAATGTCTAGGATGAACAAGAAGGGAGCTGTTATATACATCCTTATCTTTGCCTGTGCTGATCTATTCGTGAAGACTGTCTTGGATCAGCTGGGAATCTTTCCTTGCCATTGATACACAGATTTGAGGTCTCTCCTAAGAAATAGTCTGTAGATCCCTGAATCAATGTTATTCATTCCCCT
>NW_027924968.1:0-226 GCF_054177405.1 Leptonychotes weddellii
AGAAAGGGGGCCACGAGCAGAGGAACATGGGTGGCCTGGAGAAGCTGGAGAGGTCAAGGAAGAAGGTCGATTCTCCCCTAGAGCCTCCACATGGGAATAAATATGGTGTTGCCAACATGATTTTAGTCCGGTGAGACTTGTGTTGGGTTTCTGACCGACTACTGTAAGATGATAAATTTGTGTTGTTTTAAGCGACTAAATTTGTGGGAATCTTTAATGGCAGCAA
>NW_027924969.1:0-226 GCF_054177405.1 Leptonychotes weddellii
ATCTGCCGCTCAGAGAGGCACAGTGTGTGGGCCCTGGTCACACAGCAGGAAGGTGGAGAGAACACCCACGTCCTCCCCGTACAGTCTCCCCATGAGCCTTGGCCTCCCGAGATTCCTCTGGTTTAAGGCAAAATGCTCTCTCAATAGCCCCTGGAACTCGGCCTCCCCCTCTGTCTGGCCGTTCAGGGTTCAAGTCATGGTGAAAGGATATATATATATTTTTTCA
>NW_027924970.1:0-226 GCF_054177405.1 Leptonychotes weddellii
GATGTAAAAATGAAGAGTACATGGCCCCTATCTTCAAGGAGTTCATAATCTAATCATGATGGTGAAAAACAGTAACAAAAACACACCTGTAGACATTTTTTTTTTTTTAAAGATTTTATTTATTTATTTGAGACAGAGAGAATGAGAGACAGAGAGCATGAGAGGGAGGAGGGTCAGAGGGAGAAGCAGACTCCCTGCCAAGCAGGGAGCCCGATGCGGGACTCGA
>NW_027924971.1:0-226 GCF_054177405.1 Leptonychotes weddellii
ATATACTAATAATGAACTATCAGAATTAGAAATTATGATCTAATTTATAATTGCACTAAAAAGAATAAAACACCTGGGTATAAATGTAATCAAGGAGGTGAAAGACCTGTAGTCTGAAAAGTATAAGACACTGATGAAAGACAGTAAAGATATTAATAAATAGAAAGATATACCATCTTAAGAACTGAAAGAATTCATATTGTGAAAATGTCCATACCACCCAAAA
>NW_027924972.1:0-12717 GCF_054177405.1 Leptonychotes weddellii
AAAAAAAAAAGGAAGAAGATAGCAGGAGGGGAAGAATGAAGGGGGGGAAATCGGAGGGGGAGACGAACCATGAGAGACAATGGACTCTGAAAAACAAACTGAGGGTTCTAGAGGGGAGGGGGATGGGAGGATGGGTTAGCCTGGTGATGGGTATTAAAGAGGGCACGTTCTGCATGGAGCACTGGGTGTTATGCACAAACAATGAATCATGGAACACTACATCAAAAACTAATGATGTAATGTACAGTGGTTAACATAACAATAAAAAATTAAAAAAAAAAAAAAGATGGTGCTGGAGTCCCTGCGCTAGAATCACGGAGGTGGTCAGGTTGCAGATTCCTGCATCCCATCTTAGAAACTGAAGTTTCTGAGTATGAATCTGTATTTTGAACCAGCACACCTGGGTGGTTCTAAATCAGGAATTTTAAACCTGGGGTTCACAGACATGCTAGAGCAAGGTTCTAAAACTTTAGCACACAAAAAAATCACCTGGAGAATGGGATCAAAGGCACTAGGATCTAAGCCTTACAGATTCTTTTTCAGCAGGTCTGGGGTGGGGCAGGGAACCTGCCTGCATTTTTCATTAGCATTCCAGGCATCTAATGCAGGTGGTCTAGGGACCTCACAATGAGAAACTACTGCCTAGGGGGTCTCGGGAATTCTATGCTCTGCCAGCCCCAACCCTCCATCCCATTCCCCGACAACTTACATGCAAACCTCCCACATATGTGCCACTGTGCCACTGTGTAAGGAAAGTCTTTTGCTTTTTTCTAATCCCCAAAAGCATTTAAGCACAGGAAAAAAGGTTAAGACACATTGAGGTAGATGCAGGCCCTTCTTACTGGTTCCAATACTTCCTTCACCTCTGTGCAAGCAATGCAGAAGAAAAAAAATATGTATCAGCCAGCAGCTGCAGAAACTGCTCCCTCGGGTAAGCTGTTGGCTACTCAAATGATGCATAAGCCCTGTCCCAGCAGAAGCTGGAGGACAGGTGCTCACTGGAAAGCATTCGAGCTCCAGGCTCTGATTCATTCCTCTCACTGCCCAGCCTTCAGGCATTGTTTTAGGGAAGCCAATTTTTAAATTAAATACTACTAATAATAATTTGTTTATATCACTCTACTTGACTTGTAGTGAAGCTGAGCACCCTGTCTTTTCATTTATCCATGGTTTTCACCTTTGTTTGCCCTAGCTCCAATTATAACCTCGTCAGGCTTTGTTGTAGTTTATTTCCTTTTCTGTTTTCAACTTATTTTGTGTTCAAACAGAAAAGAAAAAAAAAAGGATGTGCAGATGTTGCTTTTATCTAGCAGTCAGGTTGGTGGAAAAAACCACAAAAGACTTCAAGGCCAGAATTTTTGGAGTAAGTGCCAAGTTACCAACCTAAGCGGTCCAAGGACACTGCACAATGGAGGGGGAAAACTTGAGCTTCGGAGGCTGCACAATCTCAGCAGCTGCCTCCTGTGTGATTCTGGGAAGGAAGTGGACACTCTCTGAGCCTCAGTTTCCCTATCTGCATGTAGGCAGAAGTCCTTGATCCACTTCTGGGGCATGGGGGCTGACATTTTCTCATCCTAGCCGCGAGGATTCAGTGTGTCTTTCTCCCTCCCAGTGCATGGCTCCCCACCCCTGGTTACGGAGCCGTGTCCAGGTTACTGCGGATTTCATGTAGAAATGGAGGAGGGATTTACACCACGCACCTCCACAGTAAAGCCCTGTAAGCCTCTAAGGCAGGTCTTCTCTCCCAAGTCTGTCCAATTCCCTGCTAATCAATAGCACCGCTTTTCTCTGCTTCACAGAGTGCCCAGAATCACAGGCTATGCTTTCTTGGTCTCCCCACTTCCCACATCCCTGTCCCCTCCCCGGTCCTGCAGGTCTCTAAAACCATGGTTCAATTTCTCATTGCTCAGACCCTGTGCCTCCAACCTACCACCATCGGGTGCTCAGAAAATGAGGACATCCCCCACCCTCACTAGCCCCTTCCCTTGGCAAACCAAGCAGTTCAGCAGTTCAATACTCTTCATATTAAGTACACCTTTCCTCCCCCTTTGTAGGGCCTTTGAATGAGTTCAGCCTTTTTCATGTCACACGTGAGCAGTGCTAGATGGAAGAGGTCCTCACGGCGAGGGCTACTGCTAGGGCCTCCAGGCACCCTGGTGGCCGAGGGAGCAGTATGAGTATCCCTAACTCAGCCAAGACATACCCACTGCACACAGAGCCTGGTCTCTGCAGACAGAGGGTAAGAAGAGCCAGCGCATTTCTCATCTATCAAAGAGGGAAATAATGCTTGTTGCTAGGGTTGTCCTAATGTCTAAGTGAAATAACACCTGTAAAACCACCCAGCCTGAGTGGCTTGGCGTTAGGAGTTGTTTAAGGAGGGAACCTTGGTTAGACCTAAACTTAGTCTTCTCATTGATTCACTTTCCTGGCAAGAATTCTTTTTGCTGGGAATTCCTTTGCTTCCCTCATTTCTGTTTCATTTTTAAAAAAAATACTCAGAAAGTCTCTAAACTTATTCCTTTGAAGCCACACGGCCGAAGTTAATTATCTTCACTGTTTGCAAGGAGTTGCAATTCACTGGGCCTTGATTGTGGTCAGCCCTGGAATGCACTACATTTGGTTTATGATTGGTATCTTTTAACCCAACCTGCCCTTGTTCCTTGCCCTCACTGTCAGGATCCCACCTTCTCCCTCTAGAGCCTCCCACTGCTGATGGCCCATGTCCCACACTGCTTCATCTCATTCTGTTTGTCTGTTACCACTCATTCCTGGGTTAGACCAAGAGTTCCCTCCAATCGAGGGAGCCTATAACTCTCACATTGTCATGCATTTTGCCCCATTATGTCAATTTCAATCACTTATCTGTGGATAATCTCCTTTGCAGATTATCATGGAACCACTAAATTTCATAGTAGAAGATAATTTTTAGATTGGTTATGATGGGTCTTATTATTTTGTTCCTCACTCTGCTTCAGTCACACCAGCCTCCTTGCTGGAACAATTTCCCCAGATACCCCTTTGGCCCCCACACTTAACCTCTTTCAAGTCTTGACTCAAATGTCTTCTTCTTCATGAGACTTCCCCATTAGGCCCCATTGCGACCTGACCTCTTCCCTCTTTTTTGACTTCTAATATTGTGTGTGTGTGAAAGAGACAGAGAGAGAGGGGGAAAGGTATATATTTAGAGTTGCCTGTTCCCACTAGAATGTAAGCTCCAGTAGTGCAAGGATTTGTTCTTTCTCTTTCTCACTAGGTATCCCCTATATTGATATATATCTCCTTCCATATATTCTGTATCTATAATATACCCTGGCACATAACTACTTGTATATAGTTGTTAAATGAATGAATGACTTATTTCAGATAACATATGGGCCCAGAGAGGTGAAATGAAGTATCCAAAGTCACACAGCTACCTGGAGGTAGAATTAGGAAGCTACCTCAGGTCTGTCACAAAGTTCAACATCTTTCCTCTGCCTCCAGCTGCCTCCATTATCAACCACAATCCATAGTGATGTGCCCTGAGGGTCATAGATCCTAGGACAAAGCGAGGGGATGCTCCAAGTCTGGCCTTCAGCAAGGATTAAAGACTATAATGCCTTTAATGTCTTCATTATCTGTTCTCTATAAAAGCTGCTTTTTTCACTATGTTTCAGCTATACCTGCTCTTTCTTCAACTCTTCAAATGTACCTCAGGACCTTTGTACATACAGTTTCATAGAATGCTGTTTGTCCAGCTTCTCCTTTGTCTCATTTTTCATCCTTTAAGCTTCCGCTTCAATGTGCTTTTTTGAGAATTTGTCCCTTACTACCACATCAAATCAGTTTCAGTTTTTTCTCTTCATATTTTTCCTCATAATATTTGTCACTATCTATTTGTGTATATTTGTTAAGTCATTCTCCTCCTGTAGGGCAAAGGCCATTTCTACTTTGTTCACCTTTCCCCAACCAGTGCCAACAGTGTCTGTAATGAATGAATCAATGAATAAATCTATTATTGAATAAAATGCAAAGGATGTAGGGGTTATTATGCATTATTTCATATTAGCCATCACAACCACTTTTTGAACACATAACATCTAAAGAAGCAACTATCAGTGGGTAAAATGCCCTACAAGCTAACCACAGGTTGTCCGAGGAGACTTCACAACATACGCTATTGTTGTTTATGTTTGACTTGATATCTCTTCATCATGGTAGAAACCCAAGACCCAGAAAATATATGTCCTTTTGTATATGTATATATGTAACCCTGTAGGTCCCTACTTATAAATTAAGTTATATCAAACTGTAGTAACACTTAAATTCATGTCCAATTCAAGCCTTTTGGGAGTATCTTGTCTAATGTCTGTCTTGTTAGACATCCAATTCTAATTGGAATTTGAAACAATTTTAATAGATCACTGAATACATATTCACTGAGAACTTACCTAGTGCCTACCCCTGAGAAGAATATAAGAGAGCTCTAAGACAATAACCCTGTTCTCAAGAAACAGACTATTTAGTAGGATGAACACACTTTATACACAAGATGACACAAATAGGATTATACTCCATAATGGGTGCATTTAGCAGGACTGACAGTAAGCACAATGGAATTCAGAGGGAGGAAAACAGATGTGTGCTGGAGTCTTAAGGGAAAGGTTTATGAATGAGGTGGCATTTAACTGGACTTTGAAGCATGGGGGAGTATAAATCAAAATATTTATTGAGTGCCTACTGTGCATAAGATACTGTACTAAATCCTAAGGCAGATACAAAGAATTATAAGACAGGGTCTCTGCTCTTGGCAAGTTTTTTATCTAGTTGTAGAGACCAGACATAAATTAGTGAAAAGTTAAATAACATTATGAGAGATAAATAGCAGCTTAAGACAACAGCAGCACAGGAGATGTCAGAAGGCATTGTGTGATTAATTGCTCAAGGAATGGGGCGCCTGGGTGGCTCAGTTGGTTAAGTGGCTGCCTTTGGCTCAGGTCATGATCTCAGGGTCCTGAGACTGAGTCCCACTTCAGGCTCCCTGCTCAGCGGGGAGCGTGCTTCTCCCTCTCCCTCTGCAGCTACCCCTGCTTGTTCTCTCTCTCTCTCTTTCTCTCTCTCAAAAAAATAAAATCTTTAAAAAAATTACTCAAGGAATGATGTAGATATTCAAAGCTCTAGGTGCTCAAAGAAAATGGGCTAGGAAGACTTCTCAAAAGACGTAGGACTTAGATTTGTGTTGGAAGGATGGGTGGATGTGATTGACTAAGATGATGGGAAATGAGAAAAGACATTTTCATGGAGGAAGAGTAGAGAATGACATCAGCAAAAGTGTAGAGGCAGGGAAGGAAAACCAGGTATCAGAGGAAAACTGAATGACCTAGATTGGTTAGAGCAGATAAAAAATTGTGGCACAGAGTAGTAGTAAAGAGGGAGAAAAATGAAGACCAGATTGTGAAGGCAATGAAAACTATAGTATTGTGTTTACATATCACATTCCCCACAATGAAGAGACACTAAAGATTTTGCACAAGGGCATGGTGTTTCTGAATGATTGTCTGGCACTGTAAAGAATGGCTTTGAAAAGAGCAGCTGTTTAGGAGGTTGGCATAGAGGTCTAAGCATGAGGCTAGAAGGACCTAGCAAGGCCAGGGGTTGCCATTCACCTTGGAAAGTGGGTAGACATAAGAGAGAGAAACTGTGGAAGAAAAATCAACAAGTTTTCATGGCTGGATGAATATGGGGTTTAAGAGAGAGTTGGGCCAAATGTGGGTCTTGAATGTTTCATACCTGGATTTCAGGAGGAATTGGTAACATCCACTCACCTACACACATGCGCATACATTTATTTATTTATTTATTATTTATTTATTTATTTATTTATTTATTTATTTATTTAGTGTGTGCTATTTGCCAGAGGCTGGGCTTTGATGTTGAAAACCAAGATGGATAAGACAGGACCCTGAGTTCAAATTTCTTACAGCTTAAAGTGAGATGACAATAGTCTTAAGGCAATTTCAGCATGCCCCATATCTTCCAGAAACACTCATAGGCAATATCATATAGAGAAGTGTAGGAACCAGGAGGAGGAACTTTAGATTTCAGTTATATGAAAAGGGATGTAGAACTTTATTTTAGATGCATAGAACTCCAGATAAGAGAGGTAAATGTCCAGAGGCAAAGGCAAATGTAGGTTTAAAGCTCAGTGCAAATATGGGGAGGGAAATGTAGATCTGGGAGAACTTTATTTAAAGTAGCTGTCTCCATAAGAAAAAGTATTGAGAGAGAGGAGATGGAGACCAGAGTCTGAATCTTAGACTACAGTTATATTTAGAATGGACAATTTAGATATCAACTACAATGAGATAAGTGCAATCAAAACAGAGTTGAGCAGTGCATATCACTTGAAATAGAGAGGCTTTAACAACAGTGGGGGCTGCTCTGCAGACATCAAGATGGGGGATTAAGGAAAGGTTATGGAAAGGGTTTTAGTTAGGCAAAGAACCCTCTGGTCCTAAACATTCTGACCAAAGACTGGATAACCCCATCATGGCTATCACAGAAAAAACCCCCAAACTTGGTGGGAAATTGACTTATGTTAGTGCTTTTTAACTATGTTTTTTTTCAAAAGTGTAGTTAAATAATGGTAGCAAAGTGTACAAGTTTATAAATGATTTGTTTTTTTATAATAATAAATAAAAGCACATTAATTTATCCAAATAACAATTTTATATTCACTGACTTGCATTTAGATATGGTTCCTTGAGTGGGAAAGAAAGGTAACTTACCTAGGAATTGAGCATAACTCCCAGCCTATGGCATGCCCACCAACATCAGTGGTTCATACAACTCTCAATAGCACTGGTGTGTACGGTTGAAAAATGCGGAGTGGGTTAAACAAACTACAGGCTCTCTTGTAACTCCATATTTCTATCACACAGTGACTTAACAGTTCAAGACCATGGGTTGCAAGATTCTGAAGGATGGGGAACATGTTTTGTACCCCTGCAAGATCTGATACACTGGTAAGCACTTGATCATTTTGTATAGGAATGAAATGATGGAGGCCATCAGGAGTGCAGTATAGTTTCAGTGGAGCAGGAAGAATTTTTTAGTATTTGGTCAGGAAGATGATTAAGAGATTGGAAAATAGAGGTAAAATAAAAGGGGTAGCTTTTGCAATACCTTCCTGTCTGTGAATGGTCATTGCATTAGGACATACATCTGTGCTTTGATAAGAGTGACTTAGGTTGGATATAAGAAAGCCCTTCCTGGCAATAAAGGCTGATAGATACTAAACTGAGATTGTTAAAAATAATGTGAATTGTAGATCTCTGAAAGTGCTTGAAAAATGAAAGCAATCTGTGCCTGAGGTTTTAGCCCTCTTCTTTTCCCCTCAACGATATACAATCCTGGCCTCCATCTCAGATTTCTCTCCTTGAAACATGTATCGGAGTGAATTTTCTATTCATGACAGTATTGATACTAACCACCTCTGGACCACTCTCGGGGACCTAACTCAGTCTATTACGTCTCCTAGAAAATGAAAATGACTTAGTGCATCTGCATTGAGCCCTAAGCTGTGAATGTCACAGAATAAGGTGCCACTAGCAATGAGCAGTGAGTGTGAGAGGAGATGGTGTGTGTGTGTGTGTGTGTGTGTGTGTGTGTGTGTTCTATGTGACTGGTTCAGCCCTTCCTCCATTCGGAGGTCTAATGTACTTGTTCTCTCTTCCTCATAGGAAGATCTAGCATCACTGCTTGTTGTGAACTGTAGGTTTTATTTTTCATCCAAATATGCCAGGACTGGAAATCATGGACATGAGTCCATTATACTTCATTTTCCCCAACTCTTTCTTGCCCTACTCTCTGTTTATCTTCATCCATTGATGTATCATCTTGCACTGTGGCCCGACGTTTACTACGGGCATTGCTGGAGCCTTTAACAATGTTGTCTTCACTTGACAGGTGGCACTCTGCTGGGGAAAGGGTCAGAGAAACTTGAACACAGATTTTTGCCCTCTGCCACTTGGCCTCAATCTGGATACTCCCTCCTCTTCTCCTCTGTCAGCTTTCTGCTCCCTTTTCCATTCTGTTGCCTCTGCCAAATTCATATTCAAAGATGCTTTGAACATAACACAAATACTGCCAGAGCTAATTATATGGATTTTGTTATATGATGTAGATATTCTTCTAGCCTGAACATTTCAAATTGACCTATGAGAGGTAAAAGGAATTGGCATGTGATTATTTTTCCCAGCCTCCCCTTCTCTCTCTTTGGTTTCTATTGAGGGGAACACTTTTTTTCCCTTCCCCGTATGTGTCTATTTTTATTCCCTGTCCCCTGCACCCTTATTTAAATCTAACATATTGATGAATTCCACTCCATGCTCAGTATTCATTAGCAGAAACTACAACTCAGTTTAGTACAGGTGGGTATGAATTCATAGGATTCCCTAGAGGCCAGAGGTGGAGAGATGTGAGGCTGAAGTGGGGAGAAAAAATGTCATTAAGCACTGATTTGAATGCTCTGTGCACTTGGGGCATAGTTGTGTCAAGTGGGAGAAAGGGGAGATCTTGAGACACGATCCAGGGGAGTCCCCTAGGTCAGCAGGACTCAGTGGTGGTATGCATATGACATGGATTCCAAGGAAGGTAGGGGGTTACGATGGAAAGAATGTAAACTCACAAGCAGGCTGTCTGTGTTCAACTTCCTCCTGCAGATCTTACCAGCTGCTTGATCTTGGGCATGACCCTTACTGACCTGAGAAGTTTCCTTTGAAATGGAGTAGTAACAGTTCCTATCTTACAAGGCTTAGGGAAGAAACTAGAGAATGCTTATAAAAACATTCAGAACAATGCCTAGAATATAGAAAGTAATCAATAAGAAGTAGCTATCATTCTGTGTTGTTCCCTTTACTATTGTCCCCCTGTAATCAGCAATTTATGACTGTTATTTCTTCAACTATCTCTGTGACAAGTTCTTAGTTCATGAAAATGATGTTTGAAACCAATCATTAGCCTTAGAAAAAAGGAGTAAAGACAAGGACAATTTCTCCCTTAGATAATTCTAATAATTCTAGATTGATAACAATTTATTATGTTTTCTACATTATCCAAGACATTAATCTGCTGTTGATTTGTCTCAGTTATATCTTAGTTGTGATATATATATCCATATATATACGTACACACATATATATAATATATATACATATGTATATGTGTGTGTGTGTGTTTATGCAGCATACATAACAGGATGATGAGTGAAATGTTTCCTATCATGTCAGGATCTCTGCAGCAGGAGACTGGGGAGGTGGGGGTAGCTTACAGGTCTGAGAGCGGGAGGACCAAGGGGTGGAAGAGGTCAGGCCTGAGCTGAATCTTCTTTATCAGAGGGTTGTGCTGGGGGTAGGCTCCTATGGCATTCTGAAGAACTTACACATGTGTCTAAGGAGAGACAGCCCACAGCTGGGAGCCCACTGCACTGGCCACTTCAATGGCCAATCTCTATGAGTTAGAGAAATAGCCACAAGCAGCAGAGAAAGGACCACCACAGTGACCAGCTGTGTAAGGAGACATTTGTCCTCCTCCCTCTATTTTCCCCCGACCCCAACATTATTGGAAGAGTCAGGATTTGCAGAGATAGGGCATAGGAGGTATCTCAGCATCAGATCACAGACCCAAGTCCCAGCTTATTATGGGTTAAATTGCATCCCCCCAAAAATATGTGTCCCCTAACCCCCAGTACCTCAGTGTGTGATCTTTGGAAGTGAGGTCATTATGGTGGGCTCTAATAATAAGAAAAGGGGAAATTTGGACACAGGCATACACAGAAGGAGGGTGATGTGAAGAGACACAGAAGAGTGCCACGTGAAGGCTGGAGTCATGGTACCCAAGCCCAGGAACATCTGGGGCCACCAGCAGCTGGAAGATCCAAGAAGTCCTCCCCTAGCACTTTCAGGCAGTGCGTGCCCCTGCCGACACCTTGAGTTTGGACTTCTAGCCTCCAGAACCGTGAGACAATGCGTTTCTGTAATTCTAAGCGCCCCCGTTTGTGGTACTTTTTTACGGCAGCCCTAGAAAACTAATATGCAGCTCAATGCTATGGCGAAGGGAGGGAAGGAGACATGATTTAAGTCCACTGAAACTTGAAACTGAGCTGCATTTTAAGAGCCAAAAATGACCGGAAAATTATGGAACCTGCCTAAGATCTTATTAAAGGGTGTGCTATGTATTAGGAAAAGGAGGTTCTACAGAGCAAGATGGAAGCAGTGACTGGAAAAAATACAACTATTTTATGTATACATCCCACCGAGTTCTGACTGCTCAATAAACCAGTTTCACACAGATTCAAACATTCTCTGCCCACCAGAAGCTTGGGAACTTTGCCAGGATTACTCTCAGGCTGCATGCTTGTTGCCATGACAACGTAGGTAAGAAACAATCGTATAACTTCCCCAGCTTATAGACTAGAACCAGTGGTACTTCTAAATGCTCTAATCACTAATGCTTTGTGATTAAATCTAATGTTTAATGATGAATGCTCAGGACTGAATTCTGAGGAAACTCCAAGGGCGATAATGGAACTCCCTCAATGTAAGAACTATTTCATAGATAGCTTAGAGGAAAGACTCCCTTTCACATCTTGCCTTTGCCTCTAGATTAGTACAAGAAAGCTCCACACCCAAGAGAATCTCTATCATAGTCTAATTCCTGGTGGCCTCCATCAAGCTCTACCTGGGTAATATGCTTTGTTCTTCATCCCCAGTACATCCCACTGAGCTGCCCCATTAAGTTAATGCACAGTCCCAAGAAGGTGTGGGCTGCAAGCTGAGTTTCTGGGGTGGATGGCCATCCAGGATTTCTTCCCTGCTCCCTCCTGGAGACTGAAGGCAGGGAGGAAAGAGTTTTGGCAGGTTGGGAAGTCAGTTATGTTCATCCTGCTGGACCTCAGCAGGGGCTTATTGCTGTGATTAGCACTTCCTCTCTTTCAGGACAGCAAGAGCAGCTCAGCCATGGCTTCCTCATTACAAACTTTCGTTTTCTTTTCCTTTTGGGAGATGGAATTAATTAGTTCTTTTCCAACTTCCTTGATAAAACTAAATGGTTCTTGTTGGTATGCCTGGACATGACAACATTAGTGTTTTGGGAAATGGTGGCAGCCTTAGAAGAGGAGGCATTGAAGGAGATGGTAAGGGATATAGCGATGGCTAGGGGAGGCAGATGAAGACGTCAGTCTGGGCCCATGAGGGTGCTGTGGTGCCCAGAAAAGAAAAGAGAGGATATTTTAAGGGGTCTGAGCAGAGAAAAGGGAACTCTGCTAGTTATAAGTCTGACCCCTTTTAATATTTATCTCCTAGCATCCCAGGTACTCTTGGTGGGAAACCAGATTTCTTCCTCCTAATACCTAATCCTTCTCCCCATTGCAGTTGGGCCCTGGATGCTGATCCCGTGACACTTATTCCTTTTCCTTAGTTGCCTCTGCTGGGGAGAGTGGAAAGGAAAAATGGAAGCCAGGATTAAAGAGGTCTATTTCCTTTCTGTAAAACAAGCTGTGGGGAGCAGGGGTATTGCTAAATGCTTATGTCTCTAGCATTCTAAGAAAATCCTGTTTCTCTTTATAAATCGGACCTTACTGACCAATGTCCCTCTTCTAAAATCCATGTTCCTTGGCTTCTGGTATTCCACACTTGTCTGGTTTTACTCTCCTCTCATGGGCTGGTTCTTTTCTATTTCCTTCTTTGGTGCCTCTTCCTCTACCTGTCCCTTTGACTCTGGTGTTTCTCCAGGCTTATTCTTAGCCCTCTGCCATTCTTTCTTTCTGAGTTATTTCACTCATTTCATTATGAGTTCATTATTTCATTGGTGACTTTCAAACCTGTATTTCGAGCCCCAGAGCTGTTTCCTGGGCTCCAGGCTCAGCAATCTTACTTCTTACTAGAGAGTTATCTTCATCTGTATGTCATTCAGACACCTCAAATAGAAAACATCTGAACTATTCTGTTCATTTCCACTCTCCAAACAGCTTCCTCTATTCTACTACCCCACAGTTTACTAACTGGCAAGACCAGAAATGCAGAAGTCTTTCTTAACCCCATCTTCTGCCTCATTGCATATCCAACCAATCACCAAGTCCTAATAATGCCACTATCTAAATAGACCTTGGCTCTACCCACTTCTCTCCTTCTCTACTGCCATAATCCAGATCACCACCATCTGTCCTTCAAGGATGGATGCAAGATGTGTGAATTCTCCAGGCAGGCTTGTTTTTTGGCATACCTTCAAAACGACATTGTTTAAATGTAAATTCACTGTTTATTTAGAGGGAAAGCACAGAGAAGGAAGACCCATGGAAGGAGCACTCAAATTGCCTTCTATGGTAAGCGTTGGCAAACTAAATCTAGTGGGCTGGCTACCAGTTTGGTAAATAAAGTTTTATTGGAACACCACCATGCCCTTTGTTTCTGTATTGTTTCTAGCTGCTTTCACAAACAACAGCAGAGTTTGGTAGTTGAGACAAACTGGCCAGCGAAGCCTAAATATTTACTATCTGGTTCTTTACAGAAAATATTTGCTGACCTCTGTTTTTTTTTTTGATATATTTTTTTTATTCTTATGTTAATCCCCATACATTACATCATTAGTTTTAGATAAAGTGTTCCATGATTCATTGTTTGTGCATAACACCCAGTGCTCCATGCAGAACGTGCCCTCCTCAATACCCACCACCAGGCT
>NW_027924973.1:0-1351 GCF_054177405.1 Leptonychotes weddellii
GGAGGGGAAGAATGAAGGGGGGGAAATCGGAGGGGGAGATGAACCATGAGAGACGATGGACTCTGAAACACAAACTGAGGGTTCTAGAGGGGAGGGGGGTGGGAGGATGGGTTAGCATGGGGATGGGTATTAAAGAGGGCACGTTCTGCATGGAGCACTGGGTGTTATATGCAAACAATGAATCATGGAACACTACATCAAAAACTAATGATGTAATGCATGGTGATTAACATAACATAAAAAAAAAAGGCACACCACCAAAAAAAAAACAAAAAACTATTTTCTGTTGTTGCTATTACTATTGATAACTTTTTGGCAATGTCTGAAATATTTCAAAAACTTTTTTTTTAAGATTTTATTTATTTATTTGAGAGAGAGAGAATAAGAGAGAGAGCACATGAGAGGGGGGAGGGTCAGAGGGAGAAGCAGACTCCCCGCCGAGCAGGGAGCCCGCTGTGGGACTCGATCCAGGGACTCCAGGATCATGACCTGAGCCAAAGGCAGTCGCCCAACCAACCGAGCCACCCAGGCGCCCCTATTTCAAAAGCTTTTAAAAGAGTTTGGTAAAAAGGAGGAAACAAAGAAAGAGAAAAAATAAAACAATAAATGAAATGCACACATCATCTAGAGGGAGCAAATGTGTGAATGTGAGAGTAGCCTGTTAGCAGTTAGCAGCCTAAGTTCAATGGGCATCATGGACAGGTTTTCTAGAGGGAACAGAGATGTGGGTTAATTCACCATGAGAGTTCAGTGGAAGAATTTTAAGATAATTGCTGCTGTAATGCAAACAGCCAAAATCAGTAGCTTAAAGTAAAAACCATAAGAAAATTTCATTTGATACAGCATTAACATCTACCCCTAATAACTCTTAAGACTAAGACTCTTAAAAATGTAAGAAATTTTCTATTATCAAAAACATCTAATTTCAACCAACTGCCACAATCATACTTCACAATGAGACACTGAAGAAGTATTTCCCTATAAAGATGAAAAAAGATAAGGCCTGCTTTTTCACTATTTTTATTTAACGGTATTCTAATACTCTAGCCAATGCGACAATACATGTAAACATACATATTAATATTATTGAATAAGCTGTTATTCAATCATTTGGGGCCTACAAAAACGGCAATTTCAAATGGCTCAATTTAATGTGTGTGTGTGTGTGTGTGAAAGGAAAATAGAAAATATTAAAAAAGATGTCAACAAGTTCCAAATTTGTCTAATATTTTAATGTAATCCTAATCAAAAAGCAAAGAGAGGGGCGCCTGGATGGCACAGTCAGTTAAGCGACTGCCTTTGGCTCAGGTCATAATCCCAGGGTCCTGGGATCAAGCCCAGCATCAGGCTC
>NW_027924974.1:0-226 GCF_054177405.1 Leptonychotes weddellii
GGTAGATTATTTCCAACAGGGAAACATGCTGAAAAATGGAAGACAGAATCCAACAAGTAATATTGGACAATTTTATGGATCTCAGAAGATGGCTCTGTGAAGTTGAACCATCAGTTATATTTAACAGATACCCATTTGGTAACATAACCACATGTTGTCTCTCCTTTCCTGTTTAACTCCATTTTTCTAAATCTTACTACCCTGAAATGATACTCCCTAATGAAGA
>NW_027924975.1:0-226 GCF_054177405.1 Leptonychotes weddellii
TATCTCGCTCAGGGATGGTGTGTTTCCCTCCCACTTAAAATGCCCTGGGACATTTGGAGCATTCATAAAACATGTGAAAGACAAAATTATTGTTGGGAAAGACGATTAAACGGATACTTTATTACTAATGAGAAACTGGATCCACTTCCAGGGCAATCTGTCTCTCCCACGTGGAGCGCCGTCATCCTGCCTCAGAGTGAGGGGCGCATGGAGCTGGATCCAAAGA
>NW_027924976.1:0-226 GCF_054177405.1 Leptonychotes weddellii
CCGAAGGCAGACACTCAACGACTGAGTCACCCAGGCGCCCCAATAAATAAAATCTTAAAAAAAAAAAAGAAGGAAAATATTGGATACCAGGTTATCCTTCAATTAGTAATGACGATAGTTAGCATGTAAGTACTTTTCTACTGTTCTAGGTGCTCTACAGTCTCATTTCTATGCATTCATTTAATTCAAATTTTGATATTAATGAAAGCATTAATAGTGACAGTCC
>NW_027924977.1:0-226 GCF_054177405.1 Leptonychotes weddellii
ACCAGCCTCTTTCCCCTTTGCTTGTCCAAGTCCTCATCCCGTCAGAAATCAATTTATTCATGCAAGTGGGACAATGATAGGCAAATTGAGCAGGAAAAAAAAATAATAAATTCAACTACGCAGCATTTGAGGCTTGAATTCCAGTAAAACAAAACTTCCCGTCTTCCTCCTCCCACTCACACGAAAGCATTTACGTTGACACAGCGCCATCTGCTGGCACCCCGGA
>NW_027924978.1:0-226 GCF_054177405.1 Leptonychotes weddellii
CTTCTCCAGAGAAGATCATGTGTGCATCTGCCAGGCAGCTGGGGGCACCTAGTTGGAACCACATCAGACCCAGCTCGGCCTAGAGTCCTTGGTGCTACTTGGGTCATCTGCTGTGCAAGGACCTGTCTGTGGTCACCAGTCCTCAAGGCAGTGGATCCCTGATGTGACCAAGGCAGCCGTCTCTACAGCCCCTTGGAGTCGGGCTGCACTGTGGGTGAGCTTGATC
>NW_027924979.1:0-226 GCF_054177405.1 Leptonychotes weddellii
ATGTGTATTGTGGAAGAACAAACACTAGGTATTATGTGACCAAGGATGATACAAATGATTTTCAGTAATGAAATTAGCTATTGATGTAAATATTGTGTGAGCACATGCACGAGTGTGTGTGTATAAATGACTTGATAACTGGTCATCACATTTAGAGGAAACAAGACTAGAAAAGAGTTGGTGGGCATCCACCTGTGAATACAGCAAGGAGAGTCATTCATGTGCA
>NW_027924980.1:0-226 GCF_054177405.1 Leptonychotes weddellii
GTGTCCCATGCAATTGCCAATCTGAATTTCTGTCCTTTCTCTACCATGTGTCATCTCTACACTTCACCTAAGGAACTCAACAAGCCACCGTGGTTCTCCTGACACGTTAGGACTGTCATCCTCTCCTCTAACCCCCACAGCACCCCAGACAGTTGACTAGTTGTGTGGGAGAAAGTGCCCCCACTCCTGGTTACTCAGGGACAGAGGGTACTCTGTTTCTTAGAAC
>NW_027924981.1:0-226 GCF_054177405.1 Leptonychotes weddellii
TCAATAATTTGGGCTATTTGTTAGCACTGATTTAGGATTTTCAGAATTTATATATGTGTAAAAATTAGGAATTTTGGAATGTGCTCCTCTGAGGGTTAGAATCTGGTAGCCAGCACAAGATTCTAGAGGGACAATCTCTGGTCACTTGAGGTTTTTTTCTTTGCCTGGTCTTCCACATTGGAGTGTTTTGCGAGTCACTGTAGTGTAGCTGTCTCTCAGGTACAGA
>NW_027924982.1:0-226 GCF_054177405.1 Leptonychotes weddellii
AGCCGTGCTGAGGCAGCCATGGGCCTAGCAGCCGTGGGCCTAGCTCTGGGCACAGGCGCGGATTCAGCGGTCACGACCGCCCCCACTCCTGGAGCCGCCCTTGCGGGGGGAGCGGCTGTGTGGCCCCGTTCCGGCCGAGTCTCTGTTGACAGAGGCTCTGCTTGTCCGGGATCCCAGCCAGGGTCTCGTTCATCCTGGCATGCGGGGTAGATGTGACACAAAGCAC
>NW_027924983.1:0-226 GCF_054177405.1 Leptonychotes weddellii
CTGAGATCATGACTTGAGCCAGAGTCAGACGCTTAACCAACTGAATTACCCAGGAGCCCCAATAGCTCTTGATCTTCATTGCAATCAGGAACACTGTGGAGATTGGTAGATTTAAACATTCTTTTTACTTATATAACACAGAAGATTTTCCTCATGTCCTCTTCTTCTATACATAACAAAACTTGATGTGTCCACAAGCCTCAGAAAGTAATGTACATTTTAGTGA
>NW_027924984.1:0-1351 GCF_054177405.1 Leptonychotes weddellii
GATCACATCCTGGGTCACAAATCAGGTCTCAACCGGTACCAAAAGATTGGGATCATTCCCTGCCTACTGTCAGACCACAATGCTTGAAACTAGAACTCAACCACAAGAGGAAAGTTGGAAAGAACTCAAATACATGGAGGCAAAAGAGCATCCTACTAAAGAATGAATGGGTCAACCAGGAAATTAAAGAAGAATTAAAAAAATTCATGGAAACAAAATGAAAACACAACTGTTCAAAATCTTTGAGATGCAACAAAGGTGGTTCTAAGAGGAAAGTATATAGCAATACAAGCTTCCTCAAGAAACAAGAAACGTCTCAAATACACAACCTAACCCTACACCTAAAGGAGCTGGAGAAAGAAGAGCAAACAAAGCCTAAACCCAGCAGGAGAAGAGAAATAATAAAGATTGGAGCAGAAATAAATGAAATAGAAACCAAAAGAAGAGTAGAACAGATCAACAAAACTAGGAGCTGGTTCTTTGAAAGAATTAAGAAGATTGATAAATCCCTGGCCAGACTTATCAAAAAGAAAAGAGAACGGACACAAATAAATAAAATCATGAATGAAAGAGGAGAGATCACGACCAACACCAAAGAAATACAAACAATTAGAAGAACATATTATGAGCAACTATATGCCAGCAAAAGATAATCTGGAAGAAATGGATGTATTCCTAGAGAAGTAAAAAACTACCAAAACTGAACCAGGAAGAAACAGAAAACCTGAACCACTAAGGAAATTGAAGTAGTAATCAAAAGTCTCCCAACAAACAAGAGCCCAGGGCCAGATGGCTTCCCAGGGGAATTCTACCAAACATTTAAAGAAGAATTAAGACCTATTCTTCTGACACTGTTCCAAAAAATAGAAATGGAAGGAAAACTTCCAAACTCATTTTATGAGGCCACCATTACCTTGATCCCAAAACCAAAGACCTATCAAAAAGGAGAATTACAGACCAATATCCCTGATGAACATGGATGCCAAAATTCTCACCAAAATACTAGCCAATAGGATCCAACAGTACATTAAAAGGATTATTCACCACAACCAAGTGGGATGTATTCATGGACTGCAAGGTTGGTTCAATATCTGCAAATCAATCAATGTGATACAATACATTAATAAAAGAAAGAAGAACCGTATGATCCTCTCAGTAGATGCAGAAAAAGAATTTGACAAAGTACAACATCCTTTCTTGATTAAAACTCTTCACAGTGTAGGGATAGAGTGTACATACCTCAATATCATAAAAGCCATCTATGAAAAGCCCACAGCGAATATCATTCTCAATGGGGAAAAACTGAGAGCTTTCCTCCTAAGGTCAGGAACACGGCAGGGATGTCCACTAT
>NW_027924985.1:0-226 GCF_054177405.1 Leptonychotes weddellii
CTCTCTCAAATAAATAAATAAAATCTTTAAAAAAAAAAAAAAAACCAATGATGTATTGTATGGTGACTAACATAACATAATAAAATTAAAAAAAAAAAAAAGAAGAGCGCCTGGGTGGCTCAGTCAGTTAAGCATCTGCCTTCGGCTGAGATCATGATCCCAGGGTCCTGGGATCAAGGCCCAAGTTGGGCTCCCTGCTCAGCAGGGAGTCTGCTTCTCCCTCTCC
>NW_027924986.1:0-226 GCF_054177405.1 Leptonychotes weddellii
CCCCAGGACTCCAGCTGTGAGTAGAGCCCCTGCTAGGAGACAGACCCCAGCACCTGGTGCCCAACACCAGCCTTCTTCCAACTGAGAACACAGCTATAGAAGGGAGCCCTCAGAAAGCCCATTCTACAACAAGAAAACTGAGGCCCAGGCAATAAGGCAATTTGCCTAAGATTACATAGCTAGCGAAGGGCAGAGCCAGGTCAAGCCTGGGGAGCTCTGTACCGGG
>NW_027924987.1:0-226 GCF_054177405.1 Leptonychotes weddellii
GAGCCCCACGTCAGGCTTCCAGCTCCTCAGGGAGTCTGCTTCTCCCTCTCCCGCTGCCTCTCCCCATGTTTGTTCTCTCTCTGTCTCTCTCTCTCTCAAATGAATAAATAAAATCTTAAAAAAAAAGAAAGAAAGAAAACCCTGACTCAGCGGGCCAAACAGCAAAGCCATTAGTTAATGGCAAGAAATAAGAAGTCCCGAAGAGGGGAGTTTCCAGGGCTGGTTA
>NW_027924988.1:0-226 GCF_054177405.1 Leptonychotes weddellii
CAAATGTAAGGACCTAGACAGTAGGACTAGGTTATGTTCCTTTCTTTATTGTTTTGTTTTGTTTTTTTTTAAGATTTTATTTATTATCTGACAGAGAGAAACACGGCGAGAGAGGGAACACAAGCAGGGGCAGCGGGAGAGGGAGAAGCAGGCTCCCCGCTGAGCAGGGAGCCCGATGCGGGGCTCGATCCCAGGACCCGGGGATCATGACCTGAGCCGAAGGCAG
>NW_027924989.1:0-226 GCF_054177405.1 Leptonychotes weddellii
GTGTGTGTGTGTGTGAGAGAGAAAGAGAGAGAGAGAGAGAGATTAGGGTTTTAATTAAATTTCTCTAAAAAAAAAAAAAGGTTCCTTCAAGGAAGATTCTATTCTTTGATCTATGACATAACTGAGGCCCAGAGAGCTTGGGTAACTTGCTCAAGGCTTCTGGGCTATTAATGTCACAACTTGGGGCAAACCCTACATCACTTGATTCTTTGTTCAGTGTATTTCA
>NW_027924990.1:0-226 GCF_054177405.1 Leptonychotes weddellii
GGAATATGAATTTGTACTGATGATTTGTGTGTGTGTGTGTGTGTGTGTATGAATGAAAAGTACTATATAGAATTTGATTTTATTTTTATAGTACCTTTTATATTAACAGTATCTTCAAGCACAACCATACAAACTTATATTTAAAATACCTGCTATGTATTAACAACCATGAAAATAAAAATTCAGCATCTATTAAGAAATTACAGGTGACTTTTACTGGATAAAA
>NW_027924991.1:0-226 GCF_054177405.1 Leptonychotes weddellii
TAGCAATGTGTGATTGAAATCTCTCTGTCTTTTTGTGGCAAGACAGGTCCTTTCCTTTTATCACTGAATAATATTCAATCGTCTGGAGGGACCACAGCTCACTCATCCACTCAGCTACTGAAGGGCATCTTGGCGGCTTCCAAGTTTTTGCAATTATGAATAAAACAGTTATAAACATGTGCATGCATGTTTTTGTTTGGACACAAGTTCTTTATTTGGGTAAATA
>NW_027924992.1:0-226 GCF_054177405.1 Leptonychotes weddellii
AATTTTCACATAGTATTTAAAGACATGAGACAAGATGACATGGTAAGAGTGTATAGAGAAGATATCTCAAGAAAGAGCCCTGGGGCTTTCCAACATTTAATACCCTGATGAAAGAAAAGGAGAATGAAGGGGAAGATGAGGTAAACACAAAAGAGACTGAGAAAGAGCAGCAAGTGAGATAGAAAAGAAAGTAGGAAAGTATAATGTCTTAGAAGCCAAAACAGGA
>NW_027924993.1:0-226 GCF_054177405.1 Leptonychotes weddellii
AGTAAAAACAGCAACAACAAAAAACCCACTTTGGGGGAAAATTGTAATTAATTTGCTAAAAAGCGAGGAGAAAACTCACATATTACATCTTCAGTGAGATGTGGTTCCTGTGTCATCAACCCTATAATTTCCCAGTTCTGTAAAAAAGCAAATGATATTCAACATTCTAAGTTGAGCTCACAGATAAATTCTAGAACATAAAACATAATCTTCCAGAGCTGAAACT
>NW_027924994.1:0-226 GCF_054177405.1 Leptonychotes weddellii
AGGCTCCATGTCCAGATTTATTTATTTGGGGGGGGGCAGAGGGAGAGGGACAGAATCTCCAGCAGACTCCCCACTGAGCACAGAGCCTGACTAGGGGCTTGAAACCACGACCCTGAGATCATGACCTGAGCTGAAATCAAGAGTCAGACACTTAACTGACTGAGCCACCCAGGCACCCTGTTCTTGTTTTTTTAAGCTTGCTTTTTCTTTTCCTAGCTCAAGAAAA
>NW_027924995.1:0-1351 GCF_054177405.1 Leptonychotes weddellii
AATAGGATCCAACAATACATTAAAAGGATCATCCACCACGACCAAGTGGGATTTATCCCCGGGATGCAAGGGTGGTTCAACATTCACAAATCAATCATTGTGATAGAACACATTGATAAGAGGAGGGAGAAGAACCATATGGTCCTCTCAATTGATGCAGAAAAAGCATTTGACAAAATACAGCATCCTTTCCTGATTAAAACTCTTCAGAGTATAGGGATAGAGGGAACATTCCTCAAGTTCATAAAATCCATCTATGAAAAACCCATAGTGAGTATCATCCTCAATGGGGAAAAGCTGAGAGCCTTTCCCTTAAGATCAGGAACACGTCAAGGATGCCCACTCTCGCCACTATTGATCAACATAGTACTAGAAGTCCTAGCAACAGCAATCAGACAACAGAAAAAAATAAAAGGTATTCAAATTGGCAAAGAAGAATTCAAACTCTCTCTTTTCACAGATGACATGATACTTCATGTGGAAAACCCAAAAGACTTCAGCCCCAAATTACTAGAACTCATACAGCAACTCAGTAATGTGGCAGGATACAAAATCAATGCACAGAAATCAGTGGCTTTCTTATACACTAACAATGCAACTATAGAAAGAGAAATTAGAGAAATGATAACATTTACAATAGCACCAAAAACCATAAGATACCTTGGAATAAACCTAACCAAAGAGGTAAAGGATCTATACTCTAGGAACTACAGAACACTCATGAAAGAAATTGAAGAAGACACAAAAAGATGGAAAAATATTCCATGCTCATGGATCAGAAGAATAAACATTGTTAAAATGTCTATGCTACCCAGAGCAATATATACCTTCAATGCCATCCCAATCAAAATTCCAATGAGATTTTTCTAAGTGTTGGAACAAACAATCCTAAAATTTGTATGGAATCAGAAAAGACCCAGAATCGCCAAGGGAATGTTGAAAAAGGAAAACAAAGCTGGGGGCATCACGTTGCCCGATTTCAAGCTATATTACAAAGCAGTGATCACCAAGACAGCATGGTACTGGCACAAAAACAGACATGAAGACCAATGGAACAGAATAGAGAGCCCAGATATGGACCCTCAACTCTATGGTCAAATAATCTTTGACAAAGCAGGAAAAAACATGCAATGGAAAAAAGACATTCTCTTCAATAAATGGTGCTGGGAAAATTGGACAGCCACATGCAGAAGAATGAAACTCGACCATTCTCTAAGACCATTCACAAAGATAAACTCAAAGTGGATGAAAGACCTCAATGTGAGACAGGAATCTATCAAAATCCTAGAGGAGAACATAGGCAGTAACCTCTTTGACATCTCCCACACCAACTTCTTTCAAGATATATCTC
>NW_027924996.1:0-226 GCF_054177405.1 Leptonychotes weddellii
ATCTCCCCGGTCTCCCACCCGACTCCTTGCTTACCAGGCCTGTGACCGAGTGTTTCTGTCTCTGGCACATGACCTCGTGTGGAGTCTCCAAACCCAGCAGATCCCTGTGGTGCGCACCCGTGCCACTCCTCCCAGGGGAGGAAGGGGAGTCTCCCCAGATCTGCTGCTTGTTAGGTCCCTGCTGGAAGAGCAATGGCCCAACTGTACCGCAGATCATGGTTTATGG
>NW_027924997.1:0-226 GCF_054177405.1 Leptonychotes weddellii
TCTGCCATGAAAAAAGTTTTTGTCTTCTTCTTTTCCTTAAATATTCTCAGTACTCATTCATGTTTTCTTTTGCAAATGAACATTGATTAGATTTATTTTACTCACCCCGAGTCTACCAGTTTTCTATACACAACCCACAGAGGTCCCAGATCACACAAAATGGGCAAAGCAGTAGAAAACAGAGGCCTTTAACTTAGAAGCATATATGCTAGCTATAAAAAAATAA
>NW_027924998.1:0-226 GCF_054177405.1 Leptonychotes weddellii
CCATAGAAATCCCAGTACACATATATATGTAAGGATGCACAAGTAAATATATACAGGTGTGTTTGGTGTAGCACTGTGTGAGAAAGCAAAAATGTCTAAATTAAACTCAAATATCCAGAGAATCTACTACAACACAACAGAAGACAATATACATCTGCTCCATGGGATGAGGTCTCTGAAATACACAGGTAAAAATACAAGCTTTAGCAGGCTCTACGGCAGTAAA
>NW_027924999.1:0-226 GCF_054177405.1 Leptonychotes weddellii
CCCCGCATCGGGCTCCCTGCTCAGCGGGAAGCCTGCTTCTCCCTCTCCCACTCCCCCTGCTTGTGTTCCCTCTCTCGCTGTGTCTCTCTATGTCAAATAAATAAATAAAATCTTTAAAAATTTTTTAAAAAAAGATAAAGGGATAAGCAGGGTTAATTGATGAGTCAAGGTCTTAGGGGAGGAAAGAGAGACTCGATTCACCAGCACCTCATAGGAAGAGGGACAC
>NW_027925000.1:0-226 GCF_054177405.1 Leptonychotes weddellii
TTCATGGACTCAAAGCAGGCCCAGATGAAAGTGAAGATGGTGTGCCCTGGAAGTTGTTGAAGTGACCCAAAAATGGCTCTAAAAAGACACTGAAGTCAAACACACTTGTGATGAGTCTGAGTAAAATTACTTCATGTAAAGTGAGTTTGACAAGGAAGAAATATTTGTAAATTGATATTTCTAGATTGATTGTATAGATATAATTTAAATATGTGTATGAATGAAA
>NW_027925001.1:0-226 GCF_054177405.1 Leptonychotes weddellii
CTCCTGGTGGAAGAATACAACATCTCGCATGTTCTTCATATATGAGGAAAACAAAAACATATTTTTTCACCCCATAAAGAATCAGCAAAATCAAGAGAGTGGAAACTCTATGGGACAATCAGTCTATTCATCAACAGATAAATTGAAAGAAAAACATGGAGGGAAACATATATTAAAAGAAACATAAAAGACTATAGACCTTTCTTACTTTAACCCTGAATTATAC
>NW_027925002.1:0-226 GCF_054177405.1 Leptonychotes weddellii
CTCCTGGTGGAAGAATACAACATCTCCCATGTTCTTCATATATGAGGAAAACAAAAACATATTTTTTCACCCCATAAAGAATCAGCAAAATCAAGAGAGTGGAAACTCTTTGGGACAATCAGTCTATTCATCAACAGATAAATTGAAAGAAAAACATGGAGGGAAACATATATTAAAAGAAACATAAAAGACTATAGACCTTTCTTACTTTAACCCTGAATTATAC
>NW_027925003.1:0-226 GCF_054177405.1 Leptonychotes weddellii
ATCTCATAGTGATACGGCCTTGCACAGATATATATATATATATATATATATTTAAAATGTCACCTTACTTTGTAGTTAGAGAGTGGTGAGATCTGGATACATCTGTTAAACAACAGACTATGTAGCTAGGGCCCAGAGAAAAACTTTTCACAGGGATAATGCATATAAAGAATATGTTGGAACTAGATTAACAAAGTATCACTTTTTCATCTATAACAACATTCAT
>NW_027925004.1:0-226 GCF_054177405.1 Leptonychotes weddellii
CTTCTCCAGAGAAGGTCATGTGTGCACCTGCCAGGCAGCTGGGGGCACCTAGTTGGAACCACATCAGACCCAGCTCGGCCTAGAGTCCTTGGTGCTACTTGGGTCATCTGCTGTGCAAGGACCTGTCTGTGGTCACCAGTCCTCAAGGCAGTGGATCCCTGATGTGACCAAGGCAGCCGTCTCTACAGCCCCTTGGAGTCGGGCTGCACTGTGGGTGAGCTTGATC
>NW_027925005.1:0-226 GCF_054177405.1 Leptonychotes weddellii
ATATCCATAGTATGAATCCTCTATTAGTACCAACCACATTAAAACCAACTTTTTATAAGGAATAACTGTATGATCTATGGTAATAGCAAAACATTGAAAGAAAAGTCAGCCATGTACCAAAACATGATATATCTGAATGATAGGTCAAGCAGAAAAGATATGAATTGAAAAGCCATGATTCGTGGCTTCTTTAAAAAAACAAAACAAAAAAAGAAATACGTACTTA
>NW_027925006.1:0-1351 GCF_054177405.1 Leptonychotes weddellii
GCATCAAAAACTAATGATGTAGGGCGCCTGGGTGGCTCAGTTGGTTAAGCGACTGCCTTCGGCTCAGGTCATGATCCTGGAGTCCCGGGATCGAGTCCCGCATCGGGCTCCCTGCTCGGCAGGGAGTCTGCTTCTCCCTCTGACCCTCCTCCCTCTCGTGCTCTCTGTCTCTCATTCTCTCTCTCTCTCAAATAAATAAATAAAATCTTAAAAAAAAAAAAACTAATGATGTAATGTATGGTGAAGAACATAAAAATAAAAAATTTTTTTAAAAAGAGGGTACGTATTGAATGGAGCACTGGGTGTTATATGCAAACAATGAATCATGGAACACTACATCAAAAACTAATGATGTAATGTATGGTGATTAACATAACATAGTAAAAAAAAAAAAAGGAGGATATCCTTATTTGTTAAGGGCACAAGGTCTATTTCAGCCATGTCTGCTGCATAGAAGATATCTGAAAACGATTACTTGAAGGAATGAACCAGCAAATGAATGACTGTACTAGATGACCTCTTCTGCCCTTATCAATTCAAACACACAAAGATCACGGGAATTCATGGTTGGCACAACCAGCCAGTATCCTGAGTTCTTCATTTGTCTTCTAGATCGGAGCCATACATTCTTTCTCAAGGAATTTGCTAGTGCAATTAGATACTCTCTTCAGCAGCATCAAGTTCTTCATTTTTACTGGAGCATCTCATAAGCAAACACACATGCTCTACTATCTCCTACCCTACAGCACAACAACAACAAATAAAATAAAAACAAAAAACCTTTGACTTCAGTTCCTGTGTATCTACAGCCCATGTTTCTTCTGTCCATTCACGGAAAAGCTGCTCCAGTCACTCTCCCACTGCCTATAACCCGTTCCAATCAAACCTTTCTCACAACAACCTCCCTGAAGCCAAGCACCCCTTTATTATAAAATGCAAAAGTCACTCCTCAAAACTTACTTTTCTGGACTAGTCTGTAGTATCTGTCAAGTAGACCACTGCCATTTTTCTTGGATTCTAAAACAGCACATGCTATTCTAGTCTCCCCTTTCCTCACTGGTTACTTTGCCCACTGAATGTCCTTGTATCAAACTCTAAATATCACAGTGCCTTCAGGCTTGGTTGAAGCCATCAATTTCTCCCTATCTACACTCTTTTCCAAGATGAGTTTATCCCACCCGATGGCTTTATTGCTTGTGATTCCCAAGTGTGTATCTCCAGGTGTAAGTTCTCCAACTGAGCTCCAAGATTTTTATACACATATTTGATAATATGAATAGATGTTGAATAAGTACCCCAAGATAAATATGAACAGGTCAGAACACCAGAATTTTTCACCCAGATATATTTT
>NW_027925007.1:0-226 GCF_054177405.1 Leptonychotes weddellii
GCGCCTGGGTGGCTCAGTCGTTAAGCGTCTGCCTTCGGCTCAGGTCATGGTCCCAGGGTCCTGGGATCGAGTCCCACATCGGGCTCCCTGCTCCACGGGAAGCCTGCTTCTCCCTCTCCCACTCCCCCTGCTTCTGTTCCTGCTCTCGCTATCTCTCTCTCTGTCAAATAAATAAATAAAATCTTTAAAAAAAAAAATTATTAAAAAAAAAAAAAGAAATTCCTCA
>NW_027925008.1:0-226 GCF_054177405.1 Leptonychotes weddellii
CCCCACAACCCTGAACAGGGTTGGCTCAGGCCGGCTCTGGACCTCTGAAATCTTAACGGGACGAGCAGCAGAAAAGGCACTGGTCCCCCTGACTCGCCTATCATAGCCACATTGCTCTTTCTCTGCCCATTCTCTCCTTCCTCTGCCCATTCTCTCCTTCCTCTGATCTTTTCACCAGGTCCCCTCACCGCCCCCCCCCCAATGCTTCCTGCTCACACCCATCCCC
>NW_027925009.1:0-226 GCF_054177405.1 Leptonychotes weddellii
CAGCCCCGCTCATGTCTCTCTCTCTCACCAATAAATAAATAAAATCTTTAAAAAAAAAAAAAGAAAACTCTTGTAAAAAAAAAAAAAAGAACAAATAGAAGTGAAGCTCAGAATTGATGCTTAGGATTCAACACTGGATGATCAGAAAACAGTGATGGTGATAATATGGTTTTGATGCTGGCTAGTTATGGTGAAGTTGATCAGCTGTACCTTAGAGTTTGAGATG
>NW_027925010.1:0-226 GCF_054177405.1 Leptonychotes weddellii
ACATGGGTTAATGTGCATAAAGCACATAGAACAGTGACTGAATGGCACTCAGTAAACATTAACCATTGTAATAGAATGGTGATGAGATTTTGGCAAGACAACAACATGGAGAGGATATGAAATTCCAAGTAAGATATCAGACCAAGGTATCAATATTTTAAGACATCCTGAGAAATAGTTTCACAACTCTTGAACATTTTACCCACCTTGAAAATATAAAATAGTC
>NW_027925011.1:0-226 GCF_054177405.1 Leptonychotes weddellii
CACCAAGACTGCAGGCAGGTGCACGCAACCCCATGGCACCATCCTTTCCCAGGCCGGACAGTCTCGGTTCCACAAACGCCAGGGAGCGGGCCATGCGGGCTCCCGGGGGTGACTCCTCTAGGCCCCCATCACATCCCCGCAGCCCCCGATGGGCCAACTTCAACAGGGTTTCAGCAGGTTTCCCGGACGGTTACTGTGCAGCTCCCCCTCCCAAGCTTCCCCCGAG
>NW_027925012.1:0-226 GCF_054177405.1 Leptonychotes weddellii
ATAGATAGTCCGTGGGAAAGCAGGACCTGAAGCCACTGCATTCAGCTGACCTCCTAAGATATCAAATGAAAAAGGAGTTTGCCTGGGAGAGAAGGCAGGGAAAGCATTGCAGGCAGAGGGAAGAGCATACACAAAGCAGGAGGGCATGAGGTCCCATGGCATGTCCTAGGAATCGTAGGCAGCTTGCTTTTGCAGGGGCATGGAGGGTAAGAGCAAGGAGGGGTGG
>NW_027925013.1:0-226 GCF_054177405.1 Leptonychotes weddellii
GACCTTTTGGCTCCTTTTGGGGGGACGGGGCAAGGAGTGGGGAGTTGGTGGGGGTTGTCAGGCAGCTGCCTCTGGGGCGGAGTGTTTATTAGAAAAAGAACGGGACAGAGGCTTTGGGGTCAGCAGACCCGGGCCCCACCCCCACTTGGCCTGTTAGTCGTCATGTGACCTCATACAACTCAGCATGCCCCCCCCCCCCCCCCCCCACCCAGGCCGTCTTTTTCCA
>NW_027925014.1:0-226 GCF_054177405.1 Leptonychotes weddellii
GGATGCAAAAATTCTCACCAAAATACTAGCCAATAGGATCCAACAGTACATTAAAAGGATTATTCACCATGACCAAGTGGGATTTATCCCTGGGCTGCAAGGTTGGTTCAACTTCTGCAAATCAATGTGATGCACTACATTAATAAAATAAAGGACAAGAACCATATGATCCTCTCAATAGATGCAGAAAAAGGATTTGACAAAGTACAGCAACCTTTCTTGATTA
>NW_027925015.1:0-226 GCF_054177405.1 Leptonychotes weddellii
AAAAAGAAAAATCACTAGTTTTGCAAAACATTATCATGGTTCAAATTGAGAAAAGGGTACAAGAAATCTGTATTATTTCATACAACTGTACATGAATTTACAATTATCTCAAAATAAAAAATTCACTTAAATTTTAAAATACATGTATACAAGTAACAGTGATTATCTGTTATCCAAAAATTAATTAAAGAATATATGTGTTTCTTATCAAATAATTCACAAAGAG
>NW_027925016.1:0-226 GCF_054177405.1 Leptonychotes weddellii
AAATTAATGATGTACTGTATGGTGACAAACATAATAAAATAAAATTTTAAAAAATTGTTTGCTGAAAAAACTGGTGTTGATCTAGGGATGCTAAGTCAGAATTCAGTACTTCCTCTCTTTCCACGCCTTCAGACCCAAATCAAGTTGGGAAAACTGAGACATAAGTAGCTTCCGCTTCCATCCTTGAGTTTTTACTAAAGCCTAATTACTGAAAAGAGAGTCATCG
>NW_027925017.1:0-1351 GCF_054177405.1 Leptonychotes weddellii
TCACATCCTAGGTCACAAATCAGGTCTCAACCGGTACCAAAAGATTGGGATCATTCCCTGCCTATTTTCAGACCACAATGCTTTGAAACTAGAACTCAATCACAAGAGGAAAGTCAGAAAGAACTCAAATACAAGGAGGCTAAAGAGCATCCTACTAAAGAATGAATGGGTCAACCAGGAAATTAAAGAATTAAAAAAATTCATGGAAACCAATGAAAATTAAAACACAACTAAAAAAAAAGAAAAGAAAAGAAAACACAACTGTTCAAAATCTTTGGGATGCAGCAAAGGCAGTCCTAAGAGGAAAGTATATAGCAATACAAGCCTTTCTCAAAAAACAAGAAAGGTCTCAAATACACAACCTAAGCATACACCTAAAAGAGGTAAAGAAAAAAACAGCAAATAAAGCATAAACCTGGCAGGAAAAGAGAAATAATAAAGATCAGAGCAGAAATCAATGAAATATAAACAAAAAGAACAGCAGATCACATCAACAAAACTGGGAGCTGGTTATTTGAAAGAATTAACAAGATTGATAAACTCCTGTCCAGACATATCAAAAAGAAAAGAGAAATGACCCAAATCAACAAAATCATGAATGAAAGAGGAGAGATCACAACCAACACCAAAGAAATACAAACAATTATAAGAACATATTATAAGCAACTATATGCCAATAAATTATATAACCTGGAAGAAATGGATGCATTCCTAGAGATGTATCAACTACCAAGACTGAACAAGGAAGAAATGGAAAACCTGAACAGACCTATAACCACTAAGGAAATTGAAGCAGTCATCAAAAATCTCCCAACAAACAAAAGCCCAGGGCCAGATGGCTTCCCAGGGGAATTCTACCAAACATTTCAAGAAGAATTAATACCTATTCTTCTGAAACTGATCCAAAAAATAGAAATGGAAGGAAAACGTCCAAACTCATTTTGTGAGGCCACCATTACCTTGATCCCAAAACCAGACAAAGACCCCATCAAAAAGGAGAACTACAGACTAATATCCTTGATGATCATGGATGCAAAAATTCTCACCAAAATACTAGCCAATAGGATCCAACAGTACATTAAAAGGATTATTCACCATGCCCAAGTGGGATTTATCCCTGGGCTGCAAGATTGGTTCAACATCTGCAAATCAATCAACGTGATACAATACATTAACAAAAGAAAGAACAAGAATCATATGATCCTCTCAATAGATGGAGAAAAAGCATTTGCTTGATCAAAACTCTTCAGAGTATAGGGATAGAGGGTACATACCTCAATATCATAAAAGCCATCTATGAAAAATCCACAGCCAATATCATTCTCAATGGGGAAAAACTGAGAGCTTTCCC
>NW_027925018.1:0-226 GCF_054177405.1 Leptonychotes weddellii
CTGGACTCCTTTGTATCATTCATCTATATGTCTATCTTTTCACCAATATCAAACTATTTTAATTATTGTAGCTTTATGGTAAGTCTTGAAATCAGATAAAATCTCCTCTAACCTTTTATTTTTGAAGATTGCTTTGGTAATTCTCTGGCTTTTACATTTCCTTTTAAATCTTAGAATCAGCTTGTAATTAAAAAAAAAAGTACACTGGAATTTTGATTGGGATTGC
>NW_027925019.1:0-226 GCF_054177405.1 Leptonychotes weddellii
GGCTGGGCCGCGGTACGGTTTAAAGGTGCGGCTGGTGCTTCCACAAGGCAACCGGAGCAAAGATGCCATGGCCTGCGGGGCAGCACGGGCTGCCTTTCACCGAGCGGTCGTGCTGCCCTAGAGTGCAGAGGCTCGTGAGTTCAAGCTCCGGATGCCCCCACCCCCAAGTCCACACACACACACACACACACACACACACACACACACACACGGGCCCCCTCCCCCA
>NW_027925020.1:0-226 GCF_054177405.1 Leptonychotes weddellii
ACAGGAGATCGAAGAAAAGAAGAGCAACAACTCTCTCATCAGAAAAGCGACCACTTTCTGGAAGGTAGGACGTGCGGAGAAGTGAATCCGAGGCGATATTCGGGAGGATAGACGGCGGGGGAGGGGCCTCCGTCGGCCGCTTCTGGCAAGTGATAGAACCACGGAGCACAAAATCGGAACTTTTAAAAGTCTGCTCCACTGAGGGACGTCACTCTGGTGGCTAAGC
>NW_027925021.1:0-226 GCF_054177405.1 Leptonychotes weddellii
AGGATACTTCATACATAATGTTGTATGTTTCATACTGTATCATATAAAGGGCAATAATGTCTGTCTTTTATTAGTGCATTAGTTTTCTCTTCCTGCTGTAACAAATTATCACAAATTAAGTTGCTTCAAACAACACAAATTTAGTATCTCACAGTTCTGTAGGTGAGAAGTTCCGGTTGTCTCAGCTGGTTTCTCTGCTCCAGGTTTCACAAGGTTGATGTCAAAT
>NW_027925023.1:0-226 GCF_054177405.1 Leptonychotes weddellii
CAAACAATGGGCCAAAGACCTTTACCGACACCTCACCAGAGAAGATATACAGATAGCAAGTAGCATATAGAAAGACATTCCACATCGTATAGCACTACGGAAATGCAACCTAAAACAATGAGATACCATTACACGCCTATTAGAACAGCCAAAATCCAGAACACTGACAACACCAATTTTGCTGGTGAGCCTGTGAACAGTAAGAACTCTCACTCACTGCTGGTGG
>NW_027925024.1:0-226 GCF_054177405.1 Leptonychotes weddellii
CAGGCAGAGGGAGAAGCAGGCTCCCCACCGAGCAAGGAGCCCGATGTGGGACTCTATCCCAGGACCCTGGGATCATGACCTGAGCTGCAGGCAGATGCTTAACCGACTGAGCCACCTAGGCATTCCAGAGGCTTTCCTGATTAAGAAGAGATTCAGCCTGGGGATAGCACTTCAGTGCAGAGCTCCAGCCTGCCCTTCCTGACATCCTAGGCTACAGATTTCAGAC
>NW_027925025.1:0-226 GCF_054177405.1 Leptonychotes weddellii
ATTATTTATTTGAGAGGGCGGAAATGAGAGAGAGAGAGAGAGAGTACATGAAGCGGGAAGGGCCAGAGGGAGAAGCAGGCTCCCAGGGAGCCCAATGTGGGGCTCGATCCCGGGACTCCAGGATCATGATCTGAGCCGAAGGCAGTCGCTTAACCAACTGAGCCACCCAGGCGCCCCTGGAATAAGTATTCTTGATCTGCTGGGTCACTAGGGAACATGACTGCTG
>NW_027925026.1:0-226 GCF_054177405.1 Leptonychotes weddellii
ACAATGTAGCTGGTCACCCAAGAATTTTGGTGGAGATGTACAATGAGATTAATACTGTTTTCATGCCTTCTGAACACAACATCTACTTATATGCACTGTGAAACCAAAAAATGCATTTAACTCGCTTTATTGAGATATTTGCTTTCTTGCAGTGGTCTGGAACTGAAGTTGAAATATCTCTGTGATAGGTTCGTACATAGCACAACCAGGATATTGACATTGATAC
>NW_027925027.1:0-226 GCF_054177405.1 Leptonychotes weddellii
AAGAAAAGAGAAATGACCCAAATCAACAAAATCATGAATGAAAGAGGAGAGATCACAACCAACACCAAAGAAATACAAACAATTATAAGAACATATTATGAGCAACTACATGCCAGCAAATTAGATAATCTGGAAGAAATGCATGCATTCGTAGAGATGTATAAACTACCAAAAGTGAACCAGAAAAAAAGAGAAAAACTGAACAGACCTATAACCACTAAGGAAA
>NW_027925028.1:0-1351 GCF_054177405.1 Leptonychotes weddellii
AGGAACACAAGCAGGGGGAGTGGGAGAGGGAGAAGCGGGCTTCCCACAGAGCAGGGAGCCCGATGCGGGACTCGATCCCAGGACCCTGGGATCATGACCTGAGCCGAAGGCAGACGCCTAACGACTGAGCCACCCAGGCAGCCACGACTGAGCCACCCAGGTGCCCGGTGTTTCTAATTATTAATATTTTGAGGAAACTCCATAGTTCTCCCCAGTGGCTGCACCAATTTACATTCCCACCTACAGTGCATGAGGGCTTCTTTTTCTCCACATCCCCACTGATACTTGTCATTTCTCATCTTTGTGATTCTGGCCATTCTCATAGTTGTGAGGTGCTTCTCATTGTGGTTTTGGTTTGCATTTCCTTGATGATAGTGATGTGGAGCATCTTTTCATCTTATTTCAGCTTATTTATATATCTTTTGGGGGGGAAATGTATATTCAGATGCTCTGCCCATCTTTTAATCTGATGATTAGTTATTTCGATGTTGACTTGTGTGAGTGCTTTACATATTTTGGAATTGAACCCCTTATTGGAAATATCACTTGTAAATCTATTCTTCCATTCAGTAGGTTGCCTTTTCATTGTGTTGATGGTTTCCTTTGCTGTGCAAAAGCTAGTTATTTTGTTGTGGTCCCAATGGTATGTTACTGCCTTTGTTTTACTTGCCTGAGGAGAGCTATCCATAAGTATGGTGCTGAGGCCAATGTCCAAGGGTTTACTGCCTAGGTTTTCTCTTAGGAGTTTTTGGTTCCATGCCTCACGTTTAGTTCTTTAATCCATCTTAAGTTTATTTTGGTATGTAGTATAAGAAAGTGGTCCAGGGGCGCCTGGGTGGCTCAGTCAGTTAAGCGTCTGCCTTCAGCTTAGGTCATGATCTCGGGGTCCTGGGATTGGACCACTCATTGGGCACCCTGCTCCATGGGAAGTCTGCTTGTCCGTCTTCCTCTGCCCCTTCTTCCTGCTCATGTGTGCATGCTTGCTCGCTCTCTGTCAAATAAATGAGTGAATGGATCTTTAAAAAAAAAAAAAAAGTGGCCAGTCTCATTCTTTTTTTCATTTAGCTATCCAGTTTCCCCAGCACCATTTACTGAAAAGACGGTCTTTCCCCCATTGTATACTCTTGCTCCCTTGGCTGTCGATTAACTGATGAGAGGATCATGGGTTCATTTCTGAGCTCTCTGTCCTGTTCCATGGATCTCTAGGTCTCTCTTTGTGCTGGTACCATACTGTTTTGATTACTATAGCCTTGCAGTACATCTTGAAATCTGGGCTTGTGATACCTCCAGCTTTGTTCTTCTCTCTCAAGGTTGCCTTGGCTGTTCGAGGTCTTTTTTGGTTTCATGGAAA
>NW_027925029.1:0-226 GCF_054177405.1 Leptonychotes weddellii
AGAATTAGGGAGGGGTCAGGAATGTCAAACACTGAAAATATCATTACCCTATCATTTGTAAACACAAAGGAGAAAAGAAAATTCTCTAAAAAGAAACCAAATAAAACTTAGAAGCCATCTAGTTAATAATATTACAAACATTTATGTGGAAATTATAAAGGGTTTCTGTTCCCAGTGACCACATAAACATGAGGTGGTTAGGCAATGGGCATGAATTTCAAAGTAC
>NW_027925030.1:0-226 GCF_054177405.1 Leptonychotes weddellii
AAGTAAAGAAATCAAGAAGGAAAGGAAAAGGAAAGGAGGCAACGGTTCAATGTCTCTCCCTGGGTCGCGTGACCAGTAGGCCTTGGAACCGTGAGGTAAAACCTGAAGGGGCCTTAAATCCCAGGCTCGTAAAGATCACCTCATACTAGCTTTGCATTCCATTTCCCCTCCTTCCACGCCCCCCACTCGTTTTGTAAACGGCATTCATTTTTCTCGGTGTTTAAGA
>NW_027925031.1:0-226 GCF_054177405.1 Leptonychotes weddellii
ACGGGTTGTGTGCATGTGTGCGTGCACGCCCACGCTCCTGCGTGTTGTCTGAGTGTGTGCATGTAGGTGCGCTGCAGGGTGCTGGTAGATAAACAGCTATGACTGTAGCCTCCTGGGCGGGTGACAACAGGCTTCACCAGCATGGAGGTGGGTCCTGTGCATCCTGGGGTGCCACACAGCTCGGAGGGACCCATGTGGCATGGAGGACAGGGGCCTGGAGGCTGAG
>NW_027925032.1:0-226 GCF_054177405.1 Leptonychotes weddellii
AAGGAAGCCAACTTTGGACAGAACAAGACCTGTTAATGCTTGGTAGATAGTTGTGAGATGTATATTCCTTACCAAAACAAAATGGTTGCTCTGATCCTATGTGAGGGTGCTGTGAGGCAGCCATGATTGTGACTAATGAGGTTGTATTTCTTAAGACGTTCTGCTGTGCTCACAGGCATAAGAGTGGTCCTTTTTTTTTATTATTTAACTTTTTAAAAAATTTTAT
>NW_027925033.1:0-226 GCF_054177405.1 Leptonychotes weddellii
TGAGCCTGGTGGTGGGTATTGAGGAGCGCACATTCTGCATGGAGCACTGGGTGTTATGCACAAACAATGAATCATGGAACACTTCATCTAAAACTAATGATGTAATGTATGGGGATTAACATAAGAATAAAAAAAAATTTGGAAATCAACATTAATATGATATGGATATCTAATCTATCAACCTTATCAATTGTTTGCCAATTATGTGAATAATACCCTTTTAGAA
>NW_027925034.1:0-226 GCF_054177405.1 Leptonychotes weddellii
ACTTCTGAAGGGAGAACCTAGTAAGTTACCGTGGCAAAACTCTAGGTTGCACTTCCAAACCAGGCTGGAGGCTGCAGTGCCACACACAGACCAGGTAGACTTCCAGTTAATCTGAGCCCTGTTCTGTCACTGGTGTCTGCTAAGACATTTCCACTTTGCATGAACACGGCTGCCACCAGGATACCCATTTTTTTTTTTTAAAGATTTTATTTATTTATTTGACAGA
>NW_027925035.1:0-226 GCF_054177405.1 Leptonychotes weddellii
TAGGTTCTCTGCTTAGAATCTCATACGAAACCGAAAACAATGGGCGCCTGGGTGGCTCAGTCGGTTAAGCGACTGCCTTCGGCTCAGGTCATGATCCCGGAGTCCTGGGATCGAGTCCCACATAGGGCTCCCAGCTCAGCGGGGAGCCTGCTTCTCCCTCTGACCCTATCCCCTCTCATGCTGTTTCTCTCTCTCTCTCTCTCTCTCAAATAAATAAATAAATAAA
>NW_027925036.1:0-226 GCF_054177405.1 Leptonychotes weddellii
AGGAGAGTGATGAGAGATGAGGGCCTGGAGGTGTAGATGACCATGGAAAGCAGGTTCTGTAGACTCAGAGGTAAACTAAGGATGGTCCAGCTGAGTAGATGACAAGAGGGCTAGTCTTTAAGGGGTGTGTGGTAGTATTTAAAATATGTCCACCCAGGGAAAGAAACAACAAATGTTGGAGAGGTTGTGGAGAAAGGGGGAACCCTCTTACACTGTTGGTGGGAAT
>NW_027925037.1:0-226 GCF_054177405.1 Leptonychotes weddellii
CACTCGCTGCTTCACCTTGCACTTGTACGCTTTGGAGACCGCCTCTTTCCTTAGCCTTGCCAACTTCTGCCAGCTCCCAACTTTTCTTCTGCAGCTTCCTCACCTCCTCAGCCTGCACAGAACTGAAGAGTCAGGGCCTTGCTCTGGGTGAGGCGCTGGCCGAAGGGAATGTTGTGGCTGGTCTGAGCTTCCATCCACACCAGTCAGACTCTCCATGTCAGCAGGG
>NW_027925038.1:0-226 GCF_054177405.1 Leptonychotes weddellii
AATTGCATTGAATCTGTAGGTGGTTTGGGAAGTGTGGAGAATTTAACACTATGAATTCTTCTAATCCAAGAGCATGGAATATCTTTCCATTTCCATGTGTTGTCTTCGTTTTCTTTCCTTAACGTCTTGTAGTTTTCAGTATATAAGCTTTCACCTCTTGGTGAAGTTTCTTCCTGGGTATTTTATTCTTTTTGATGCAGCTTCACGTGGGATGATCTTCCCAATT
>NW_027925039.1:0-1351 GCF_054177405.1 Leptonychotes weddellii
TCCACCTCCCACTCCACCCACTCCCCCCACTAAAACTTGAGTTCCGCAAAGAGAAGGATTGTAATCATTCTTTTGTTCGTTGCTACATCCCAGAGCCTAGGACAGTGCTTAGCAGAGAGTGGTTGCTCATCAACTACGGAAAGAAGAAAGAAAGAAAGAAAGAAAGAAAGAAAGAAAGAAAGAAAGAAAGAAAGAAAGAGAGAGAGGAAGGAAGGAAAGAAAGGAGGGAGGGAGAGGGAGGGGAGGAAGGAAGGAAGTGAGGGAGGAAGGGAGGAGGGAGGAAGGAGGGAGGGGGGAGGGAGAAAGGAGGGAGGAGGGAGGGAGGACAGGGAGAGACTGGCAGAGACTAGGCAGAGGGAACTCCTAAGCCTGGAAGATGGAGAGGACAGATCTTAACCCCAGCTGTAGGAAGCAACAGGCCAGCTCTGTTCTTCTTACCTTCTGAGGAACTCTGGGCAAGAAACTGACTCTTTGAAGCTCTGATTTCTCCCTCAGTAAACAGGAACAAGAGCAGATGCCTCACACGTTATTAGGATCCCATCAGAAATCATGGGAAATGCCCCATAGAGTCCCAGACATGCCAGTGGTGCCCTATAAATGCTGTTTCCCCCTTCCTCCCTTCTTTATACATCACGCCCTATTTTGCCCTGTCCATACATAAAGACCCACATGTGAAAGTTGACATATTCTGAGTTCGTCAAGAGGGCAAGTCCACTCTCAGCGGGCGAGGGGGTGCTGTGGTGAGAAGCAGCCGGCGCGGAGGACTTGGGGCCCATCCACCTCGGCCCCTCACTGGCTCTATGGCACTGAGAAGGTCCTTCAGCCTCTCCTCTCGCCTCCTGCTTGGTAGTAAGAGGGAGGTGGACCAGTCCATCTCTAGGCTTCTCCGGCCCATTTGCTTTAGGGAAACATCCCTGGAAAAGCTCCCCGTGGCCCTAGAACCTGAGCTTCCATCTGATCTCGTGCTCGCCTGGAGGGGGAATCGGGATGGACACCCCTACACAGGCTTCCTGAGGGAAGCACCTCATCCACTGTTCTCTTGCGGGTGGCCAGGGGAGCTGACCTCCCAGAGTCTGAGCCCTGCCGGGCTTGCAGGGAGCCAGCTTCTGAGCGTGCACGCACAGCCAGACTTCGGCTGGTGTGGCACCTCCACCCTTGCGTGCCCTACAGGTTCCCGATACCGTGACGGTTCTGGGTTCCGTGTGTTGGCACCGCCATGTTGACGCAGAGACGTTTTGACTTAGTCTAAAAACCAAACATTCCAAGAGCTACCCTACGATCCAGCAATTGCACTACTGGGTATTTACCCCAAAGATACAAAAGTAGGGATCCGAAGGGGTACGTGCACCCC
>NW_027925040.1:0-226 GCF_054177405.1 Leptonychotes weddellii
TACCTGGGTGGCTCAGTCAGCTAAGCGTCTGCCTTTGGCTCGGGTCATGATCCCAGGGTCCTGGGATGGAGCCCCTCATTGGGCTCCTTGCTCAGTGGGGAATCTGCTACTCGCTCTGCCTCTGCCCTCCACCACCCCCTACTGCTCATTCTCTCTCACATGCTGTCTCTCTCAAATAAATAAAATCTTAAAAAAAAAATAAAAAAGAGTCTTCAGGACAGCTAGA
>NW_027925041.1:0-226 GCF_054177405.1 Leptonychotes weddellii
AAGATCTGTCCACACAAAAACTAGTACGCGAATGTTCATAGTAACATTATTCATAATAGCCAAAAAATAAAATGTATGTCCTTACCATGGAATATAACTCAGCGATAAAAAAGAATGAAGTCCCGATAGCATGTTATATGGATGAACCAGGAAGATGTGAGAGAAGCCGACCAGGCATGATTTCACCTCCATGAAATAGACAAAGTAGACAAATAAAGTAGATTAC
>NW_027925042.1:0-226 GCF_054177405.1 Leptonychotes weddellii
AGATAAGATGCCTATTAGTTAAATGGTTGAGAGTCAGTGGGTTGGCTATGGAGTTGGTTTCATTGTCATTAAGGCAAAAGGCAACAGTTTAGGCCAAGTTCCAGAGTTTCTAAAAATTTAACTGGAATTGAAAATTCTATTGTGTCTTTTCTGTATTACCTGAGGATTGAGGATGATATGGGTAGTGAAGTAAAGTATTAGCCTTCCAAAGCTCCTTAATAAAAAT
>NW_027925043.1:0-226 GCF_054177405.1 Leptonychotes weddellii
CCAGAGTTGGGCAGTTCATGCACGTCTCAGCTGGGCTCCAGAGCCCTTGCTCTTAACTTCCATACTCTATTGTCTTTCTTTTTTTTTTTTAAGATTTTATTTATTTATTTGGCAGAGTGAGCACAAGCTGGGAGAGCAGCAGTCAGAGGGAGAGGGAGAAGCAGGGTCTCCGCCGAGCGTGGAGCTCGATGGGGGGGGGCTCGATCCCAGGACCCCGGGATCATGA
>NW_027925044.1:0-226 GCF_054177405.1 Leptonychotes weddellii
AGTGCACATGGTCCTTGGTAGAGTGGAGAGAGGGGCTAAGCAGTGCAGTAGTGGGGACTCTCCTGAGATGAGGGTGGTTTTCCAAAAATTACAGCTGCTCAGTTATGCAAAACCCTAAAGGGTTATATGAATGCTTTATCCTGAGTTATTAAGGATTTTAAGCAAGGGTGAGATATCAGCAGATTTTTCCATTTCAAAACGACCACTCTGGCTGTTGAATTGGGAA
>NW_027925045.1:0-226 GCF_054177405.1 Leptonychotes weddellii
GAATGAGATAACAATATAAGTTATATTTCTGGCTCTGCTTTTAAATCGTGAGGGTATGCCCTTGAGCATTCCTCTTGTCCCATCAATAAGCCAATGCCTTGAGTAGCTCTGAGGGACTCAGGTCATGTTGCAGTCACATAAATGGAACTCCTGAAGTGAGGCAGTCCTTGTTCTAACTGCCTTATTTGCATGGACCTGGCCATACGCCTCCATGTCTCCAAGAGTC
>NW_027925046.1:0-226 GCF_054177405.1 Leptonychotes weddellii
CAGGTCGTTGCAAATGGCAAGATCTCATTCCTTTTGATGGCTGCATAATATTCCATTGTATATATATACCACATCTTCTTTATCCAGTCATCTGTCGATGGACATCTTGGCTCTTTCCACAGTTTGGCTATTGTGGACATAGAATTGCTATGTTTAAAGAGATCTTTGAAAAGGTAAAAGAGGGAATAGGAACAACCAAAAAAGAACGGAACACGGTGAAAAAAAA
>NW_027925047.1:0-226 GCF_054177405.1 Leptonychotes weddellii
AGAGTTGCCTGCCCTGCTGGCCAAATACATCTCCTGCCCCTTTCCCTGGGCTCCTGCATCAAGTCCACACTGTAGCCTGTAGGATGAGCATCTCCTCCATCCGGGGTCCCCCCTGCCTCCCCGGGTCCCCATCCAGCCCCCGCCCCAGCAACGTGGTTCCTGCCAGGCCCATGTGTGGCCAGAACTCCCAGACCCTGCTCATGTTTCCTTCTTCTTGGAACACCCG
>NW_027925048.1:0-226 GCF_054177405.1 Leptonychotes weddellii
AGGGTTCCTGCCCTAACAGAGAACTGCGGTGGGGCTTTCACATTGATGGACTATCTTTCCCTCTGCTCCATTTACAGGGGACACCTGAAAGAGAGGGGCCTTGTACATAACCTCTAAACCAGGGCTCGGTCCCATCCCAGGATAGAGAGGATTATTGGCTCTCCCTACAGCCACACTCTTGCTTTGTCTCCCTGTGGGCAGAGTGTACTTCCTGTCCCCTGGCCCG
>NW_027925049.1:0-226 GCF_054177405.1 Leptonychotes weddellii
CACAAAGTGGCACACGGGCCGGAGCGGGAATGCGGCCGCGCGGTTCTGGGCCGGCCCCCGATGACTCTGGCTTCCCAAGCATCTTCCCACCCCGAGGGGGCCTGCTGTCTGGTCCTTGAGCCAAAGGCCTGTCCTGCCTTAGCCTGGGTGGGTGCAGGTCTCCCCTCCATTTCTATCTGGCCAGAGGAGGCCAGGCAGCCGCGGCCAGTGATGCCCCCTGAACCCC
>NW_027925050.1:0-1351 GCF_054177405.1 Leptonychotes weddellii
GGGGGGGGGGATGGCCCTGGGCTGAGTGGCCCCTGCGGCCTCCTGGGGTGGGGAGAGCCCCAGAGTAGGTGTAGGCTCCTTTCCTTGTGCACTGGTTGCCTGGGACCCTTCAGTAAAGTGAGTTGAACATTCTGGCCTGGGTCTCTGTGCTCTGGACCATGGGGCAGGGGATGCCCCACCTCCCATAACTGAAGTCCAGCTGGAACACCTGGGACTGTCCTGTCATTGATTTATACCCAGTGTCCCTTGCTTGTTCGGTGGCTGTCCCCCTGGCCCAACCCCCTGACCTATCTGCAGCCATATAAATTCTGCCTTGCTTTAGCTTCTACCTGCCCCCACCTCTGGCCTCCTCCTCCCACTCTAGCCTGAGCTGTCTGTTGCTTTATTGTATCTTGCCAGGCCCCAGCACTCCATAATCTTTAGAATGCCCTTTCTTGGCCCATCCGGCTGCACTTTCTGGGGCCCAGCCATCACCCCTAAATCTGGTTCCTACACTACTCCCCTTGCACCTCATCTGGTCCCTGTGTCTGCTCTATTCCCTAGGCCCCAGGTTAGTCTCTGCCCAACTATACCTCACCCTGGTGCCCATGTGGACCCTTCACCTCGCTCTCTGGCCTGTAGCCCTCCATAGTCAGCACCCCACTCCCACTCACCATGAGGCCCGGCCCCTGGCCCCTGGGCCTAAGGTTTGCCATGGACCCAGACTAAGGGGGTCCTATCTCTGCTCCTACTGGGATCCTGCCTCCCTCCTTGCTCCTCCCCCATACATGGCTACAACATTGCTAGAGGGGCCCTTTCGGAACTCAGTCGGCTGTTTGATTCCCTCACTCTCCTCCCCAAACCCTTCAAAGTCTTCCTTTGCCCCCACAGGTTAAACTGAAGTTATTATAGTGGTCTACACCTGCTCTGTCCAATAGAGTAATCTCTGGTCACAAGGGACAATAAATTTAAATAAAATTAAATAAGATGGAATATCCTTTTCCTCAGCCATACCAGCCGCCTTACACGTGCTCCAGAATCGCATGGACCCGCTGGCTACCATTCCAGCGAAAGTATAGGACATTTCCACCATCACAGAAAGTTCTCTGGGACAGCACCAGTGTGGTTCTTCTGGCCCCATTTTCTCTGCCTCACTGCCCGCCACTCTCCCGTGCCTTCAGACACCCAGATCTCCTTGCTGTTCAGGGAGCACTTGGAGCCCATTCCTGCCTCAGGGCCTTTGCACTTGCGGTCCCCCTGGCCTGGAGTGCCTTTCCCCAGGATATTTGCATAGCTCCACCCTCCACTTCCTCCCAGTCTTTGTGCGACTGTCCCATTCCCAGGGAGGGCTTCCCTGACCACCCTATCTAAA
>NW_027925051.1:0-226 GCF_054177405.1 Leptonychotes weddellii
GTGACTGGCTTCTTAATTAATTTACCTGATGAAGGAAACATTTTGTGCTCAAAGAGTAGGTAAGGACTGGGTCTGGAAACACACCATCAGGATGGAACAAACCTACTTCTAATGAGGTCAGAAAAGAAAAAGGAACATTTAAGAGAAATTGGCCAGAGTGGATGAGGGAAGGACCAATGACATTTTCAGGAGCAGAAGACTGTGTATGTGACCCCTCATTAAAAAA
>NW_027925052.1:0-226 GCF_054177405.1 Leptonychotes weddellii
CCCCAGAGGAAGAAGAAGGGAGAGAAAGTTAAACTAGATGACTTATGGCAGTGATTCTTAACCTCTGCATGTGATAGAAGATATGAAGAGGTTTCCTGGGAAAATGTACCTGGCCCCACATTTAGCTTCAGAGGGTTTGCAGAGCTCTAGAAGCTACTTAAGGATTTGATCGCTAGCCCAGGAGAATCTTTTTTTTTTTTAATTTTTTATTGTTATGTTAATCATC
>NW_027925053.1:0-226 GCF_054177405.1 Leptonychotes weddellii
CTGAGATCAAGAGTCCCTTGCTTTACCTACCGACTGAGCCGGCCAGGCGTCCTGATACTCAGAGGGGTTAGTAAGGGACTTGCCCCAAGCCACACTGTGAGGGGATGAGCGGGGCTGGCTTGCAGGAGTCAACCTGGAGACTAGGTCCATGACCTCCTGGCTCCTCAGCAGGCTCCTCATTTCCAAATACCCCCCAATCACAGTGGGGGGCGGGGCAGCAGTCTCC
>NW_027925054.1:0-226 GCF_054177405.1 Leptonychotes weddellii
TAGTATATGCACATGGAGCTAATTCAGTAGGTACAATGGGTAGACAGGGAAAAAAAGGTCTCCCTCCTTTCCCTGCTTCCCAGTCACCCAGATGCCTTTCCAGAGGCAACTGTTTATCCATTTCTTATGCCTCCTTCCACACATAGTTAATGTTTGCAAACCCTCATGAATCTTACTCACTCCCCTCCACTGTAACATATCATATGAACATTTTTTTCACTTAGCA
>NW_027925055.1:0-226 GCF_054177405.1 Leptonychotes weddellii
CAGTGGTGACGATGCCTGCAGAGAAGCGAGGGGCGGGGGGTTCCCCTCCCCTGCATTTCCCCAGCAGTGCCCCCAGATTCCTCCCTGAGCTCCCGTTTGCTGGGTCCCCCTGATTTGAGGGTGCATTTGATTGCGTTTCCCAAACACGCGTGTATCTGAAGCCAAGTGGCCAAGTCCTGGGTCTGTCGCTGGTAGGAGGACACGGGCCACACTGAAGTGGCTCACC
>NW_027925056.1:0-226 GCF_054177405.1 Leptonychotes weddellii
CCATGGTGCAGGGAACAGAAGTTCAGTGGGTAAGCAGGGGAGCCCAGCCTCCGTCTGAGCTCTGTCTGGCTCCATGTGAAACCCACACACTCAGCCATCTGCTGGCACAGTGCTCTCAAACTTTCCATCACCTGGGCACATGCTGGTTCAGTAGGTCTGGGGCAAGCCCCTTGGGGGGTGCCGGGGCTGCTAGTGCATGAGCCAGACTTGGAGCACTAAGGGTCTA
>NW_027925057.1:0-226 GCF_054177405.1 Leptonychotes weddellii
AAGACATCTGGCCATATGTTCATCAGCAGCAGGAAAGTGGATAAGGTGGAGAAGAAAAGCAAAGAGGGTGGGTGCACCAACATTCTCTTAATGATAGTCCCGGAAGCTCCCATGTGATACTTATGCCTAGATACCATTGGCTAAGCTCAGTCACATGACCATGCTTAGCAACAAGGAGAAGCTTAGTGGCCTTATGCCCTGCTAAAAATTGGGTCTTTGTTACTGT
>NW_027925058.1:0-226 GCF_054177405.1 Leptonychotes weddellii
ATGTGTATTGTGGAAGAACAAACACTAGGTATTATGTGACCAAGGATGATACAAATGATTTTCAGTAATGAAATTAGCTATTGATGTAAATATTGTGTGAGCACATGCACGAGTGTGTGTGTATAAATGACTTGATAACTGGTCATCACATTTAGAGGAAACAAGACTAGAAAAGAGTTGGTGGGCATCCACCTGTGAAGACAGCAAGGAGGGTCATTCATGTGCA
>NW_027925059.1:0-226 GCF_054177405.1 Leptonychotes weddellii
AAATTACCTATTATGGGAATTCTTGGATTTTTTTTTTAATTAAATAAACAGTATTGCAAAAGTTTCCAATAAGCAGTCATTATCCATTTCCTCTCTTTGCCCAGAAATTATCATAATTAGTGTGAGATATTCCATATCATCATTCTGTATACATGAGTTCTTTAGAGAAGTGATCATGTGACAACCATGTCCAGATGAGTTAAGCCTTGGGCAAATATGTGTAAGC
>NW_027925060.1:0-226 GCF_054177405.1 Leptonychotes weddellii
ATTTGACCCCAAGCTGTGGTTTTGCCGATCCCGGCTTAAGCCAAGCAGGCAAACTCAGACAGCCATCCCCTCTCTCGCCCATCTCTGCCTGGATTCTCTGATGCCTTGCTTTCCTGAATCAGAAGGTTCGCCTTCCCTTCCCTCACCACCTCCCCTGGGAAGCCTTCCCTGACCCAACCTTGCACGAAGTAGGTGATAGGATGAATGACCATGGCCCCTGCTCTTA
>NW_027925061.1:0-1351 GCF_054177405.1 Leptonychotes weddellii
GGGGGGTCGGGGGAGGGGGTTCTCCAAGGAAGGGAGGATGTTCTAGGGTGTGATGGTGGGGCAGGTCCCCACGGGATAGGAATTCAGGGAAATCATGGCACTGAGACGGGAGCCTCTAGGGAAAGGAGAGCGAACATTTCATGAGAGGGGCTAGTCCCAGATTCTGAGAGGCACTCAGAAAGTATCTGCACACCATGGGAAGCCAAGGTCAGCGGGGCCAGCTGTGAATGGCCATGGGCATGGTCCAAAGAAAGAAAAGAGCATAGAGCCATTGTGGAGGATGGTCTTTGATCTCCGTTCTCCCATTGGTATTTTCTGTTCTGGAATATTCTCTGGCCCTTCTAGGTGAGAGTAGAAGTACCCCTCCTAAGAAGAGGATGCCTTCTTCAGACTGATTTCCCCCAAAAGCAAAAGATTGATGATCACCCCTAACGACAGTTGAGTTCAGGGCACAAAGCGTTAGAAGCGCAATGAGCAGAGAGCATGATTTCTGATTGAATAAAGGACATTTTATTGAGTGTCGAGCGGGTGCAGCGAGAAGGGCTGGGCTGACGCTGGTGGGAGGGCAGATCCGCCCGGAGGTCCTGTGGCTCCAGGCCCCCTTGGGTAGAGGAGGGTGTCGGGGACCTAAGAGCACACTGCGGGGACCACCTTCTTCTCCACGGTTCTCCCCTCGTGCGTGACCAGGCAGCTGACGCTGCTGTATGATTTCCACTGGGCAGGCGACAGGCTCAGGTAGCTGCTGGCCGCGTACTTGTTGTTGCTCTGTTTGGAGGGCTTGGTGGTCTCCACGCCCTGGGTGACGGTGCCGCCGTCTGCCTTCCAGGCCACCGTCACGCCGCTGGGGTAGAAGTCACTGACGAGGCACACCAGGGTGGCCTTGTTGGCGTCGAGTTCCTCAGAGGAGGGTGGGAAGAGCGTGACCGAGGGTGCGGACGTGGGCTGACCTGTGGGGATGCAGGGGCGGCAGGTCAAGGTCAGAGGATTACCCTCTCAGCTCCTACCTCAGTCCTGATGTCGGGGTACGGCTGTGTCACGTCCCTGGCTTGGGCCTCAGGTGGCCGTTGCTGCCCTGAGGTCAGGTCAGCCACGGGTTCGGTCACTTACCTTCTGTGGGGAGAATCTGATTGCCAGATCCTCTAGGTTCCGGGCCCCTCCACGGATTCAATCTCTCCTCAGGTCACATAGCCTTCGAAATCACCCAGTCCGCCCCCAGGACTGGCACTACTGGCCCTGAGACCCTGCTGCCTTCTGAATTTGTCTGTCCTTGGACATCATTCTCAGTGTGACATCCCCCAGGTCCCTTACCCGGGATTTCCTAGAGCTGATCTGTCCCTGGCTGCATCTGTTA
>NW_027925062.1:0-226 GCF_054177405.1 Leptonychotes weddellii
AAGACGGGCAACACAGCAAAGATCCATTCCCCCATTCTTATTCAACAAAGCATGGAGGTTCTAACCACTGCAATGAGATAAGAAAGAAAGAAATGTTTCCTGAGATTAAGAATTCCTGAGGGTTGCTGGAGTGGTGGGGAGTGGGAGGGATAGGGCAGCTGGGTGATAGAAATTGGGGAGGGTATGTGCTATGGTGAGCGCTGTGAATTGTGCAAAACTGTTGAAT
>NW_027925063.1:0-226 GCF_054177405.1 Leptonychotes weddellii
AGGTGAGTGGCCAACTGTTGGTAAAACTGGAAGCAAGAGTCAGTGATGAAATGAGACTATGCTTCAAGACACTCCATTAAGTGGGATCAATCAGTTGCCCAGCAATGAAGCAAAAGTATAGAAGAAATGAAGCCTCCAGAAAACCATATACAAGTCAGACTCTGGTTTCTTTTAAGTTTAGACATAAAATAACTATCTGGTTAGGAAATGACTGCAGTTAGAGAAG
>NW_027925064.1:0-226 GCF_054177405.1 Leptonychotes weddellii
CCAGATACAGACCTGAGTGTGTCTCTCAGGTCTGTGTTCTTTCTAAGTTTACCAAATATATACATAGCCCTCAAAATATCATAGATTAAATTACTTTAGCCTTTCTCAAAACGAGCATTGGAAGATGCTATAATTCAGGTCACCCGGCTGGCTCGGTCAGTGGAGTATGAGACTCTTGATCTCACAGTTGTGAGTATGAGCCACATTGGAGATACAGCTTAATTAA
>NW_027925065.1:0-226 GCF_054177405.1 Leptonychotes weddellii
ATGATAAACACGCATCTTTCAATGCATGGCTTTAAGTGCCATTGTTTTTGCACACTCTGAAATGTGATATTTTTTCCCAGCCCCACACTGTGATGTCATAAATTAAAGTCCCGTGCAGAATGTCATTATCTCTGCTCTATTGCACTCATGCCCAGTAGTTGACTGTAGTCTATGCTTCATCCCATCCAAGTTTATAAAATGAACTTTGGAACTTCAGTTGTGTTCA
>NW_027925066.1:0-226 GCF_054177405.1 Leptonychotes weddellii
CCATCGGGATGTCTGGGTGGCTCAGTTGTTAAGCGTCTGCCTTCGGCTCAGGTCATGATTCCAGGGTCCTGGGATCAAGCCCCGCATTAGGCTCCCTGCTCAGCAGAGAGCCTGCTTCTCCCACTCCCCCTGCTTGTGCTCTTTCTCTCTGTCAAGTAAATAAGTAAAATCTTAAAAAAAATACATTAAAAAAAAAAAAAAGAAAAGAAAATGCCGTCCGTACTGA
>NW_027925067.1:0-226 GCF_054177405.1 Leptonychotes weddellii
CTACGTTACCATACTCACATGGACTATTAAAATCTTCATTTATTCCACAACATTTTAGGCTTAAAATAGTGGAGACAACCTAGTGTCTTGGCTAGGAGCATGGACTCGAGCCAGACAGCCCAGGTTTGAGTTCCAGCTCTACCACTTATAAAACGTGTGACCTCAGGCAATTTACTTAACTCACCTGTGCCTTAGTTTTTTCATCTGTAAAATGAAGAAATTCCTA
>NW_027925068.1:0-226 GCF_054177405.1 Leptonychotes weddellii
GGCTCCGCGACGACGCAGCACCAGGATGCAGAAGCAACTCTGTAGCACTTCATTTTTATTAAAAACCTGGACCCTTCAAAGACATGGCTCAGTCTTTCATGCATTACATGATCATCTTGGAAAGTGCCTTTATGGTGAAGCGTTTGTTCAATGTTTATTCTCTATATTCTCCTGTCAGTAGAAGAAAGAAGAAAGATAATGATCTTTTTCTCCAGAAAACGATGGA
>NW_027925069.1:0-226 GCF_054177405.1 Leptonychotes weddellii
ATAGCTTGAAATTAGGCAACATGATGCCGCCAGGTTTGTTTTTCTTTTTCAACATGTACTTGGTGATTCGGGGTCTTTTCTGATTCCATAAAATTTTTAGAATTATTTGTTCCAGCACTTTGAAAAATGTCATTGGAACTTTGATTGGGATGGCATTGAAGGTATAGATTGCTCTGGGTAGCATAGACATTTGAACAATGTTTATTCTTCTGATCCATGAGCATGG
>NW_027925070.1:0-226 GCF_054177405.1 Leptonychotes weddellii
AAACGCTGTGTTCATTTGATTTCTAACGATGTAAACATTTTGCATACATTATGAGATCAACTGAGCCATCTCCTGTTTCTTGACCATTGGTGTCCACGTTTGCTCACAGCCTTTGCATGCTTTTCTTCGGGGCTCTCACGTTCTTCTTTGGTGCTTCGAGGGTAGCTGGAATTTGTTTTAGTGAGGGATGGTAAGACAGCAGAAGCAGAAGTGACTGTCCGGAAGG
>NW_027925071.1:0-226 GCF_054177405.1 Leptonychotes weddellii
AGTAGCCTTACCACACTGATTGATGGAAAGTTTATCTGGGATCATGGCCCCACGGATGGCAGTGGCGACCTCTTTGGACCACTTAACACCCAGACCGCCTTTTCCATTGTCATCTCCGATGGCAACAAATACCTTGAACCTGGTCCACTGGCCAGCACAGATCTGCTTTTTGCACCAGCATAGTCTTCAAAACCTCATCTTTGAGGGATGCCCCCAGGAAAAGTCA
>NW_027925072.1:0-1351 GCF_054177405.1 Leptonychotes weddellii
GTCTTACACAATTCACAGTGCTCACCATAGCACATACCCTCCCCAATGTCTATCACCCAGCCACCCCATCCCTCCCACCTGCCCCATCACTCCAGCAACCCTCAGTTTGTTTCCTGAGATTAAGAATTCCTCATATCAGTGAGATCGTATGATATATGTCTTTCTCTGATTGACTTATTTTGCTTAGCATAACACCCTCTAGTTCTATCCAGGTCGTCACAAATGGCAAGATTTCTTTTCTTTTCTTTCTTTTTTTTTTGATGGCTGCATAATATTCCATTGTATATATGTACCACATCTTCTTTATCCATTCATCTGTTGATGGACATCTTGGCTCTTTCCATAGTTTGGCTATTGTGGACATTGCTGCTATAAATATTGGGATACATGTACCCCTTCAGATCACTACATTTGTATCTTTGGGGTAAATACCCATTTAATGCAATCCCTATCAAAATACCATCAACTTTTTTCAAAGAAATGGAACAAATAATCCTAATTTGTATGGAACCAGAAAAGACCCCGAATAGCCGGAGGAATGTTGAAAAAGAAAAGCAAAGCTGGTAGCATCACAGTTCTGGACTTCAAGGTCTATTACAAAGCTGTCATCATCAAGACAGTATGGTACTGGTACAAAAACAGACACATAGATCAATGGAACAGAATAGAGAGCCCAGAAATGGACCCTCAACTCTATGGTCAACTAATCTTTGACAAAGTAGGAAAGAATGTCCAGTGGATAAAAGTCAGTCTCTTCAACAAATGGTGTTGGGAAAATTGGACAGCCACATGCAGAAGAATGAAACTGGACCATTTCCTTACACCACACACAAAAATAGACTCCAAATGGTTGACAGACCTAAATGTGAGACAGGAGTCCATCAAAATCCTAAAGGAGAACACAGGCAGCAACCTCTTCGACCTCAGCCGCAGCAACTTCTTCCTTGAAACATCGCCAAAGGCAAGGGAAGCAAGGGCAAAAATGAACTATTGGGACTGCCTCAAGATAAAAAGCCTTTGCACAGCAAAGGAAACAGTCAACAAAATCAAAAGACGACCAACAGAATGGGAGAAGATATTTGCAAATGACCTATCAGATAAAGGGCTAGTATCCAAAATCTATAAAGAACTTATCAAACTCAACACCCAAAAAACAAATGATCCAATCAAGAAATGGGCAGAAGACATGAACAGACATTTTTCCAAAGAAGACATCCAAATGGCCAACAGACACATGAAAAAGTGCTCAACATCGCTCGGCATCAGGGAAATCCAAATCAAAACCTCAATGAGATACCACCTCACACCAGTCAGAATGGCTAAAATTAACAAGTCAGGAAACGACAGATGT
>NW_027925073.1:0-226 GCF_054177405.1 Leptonychotes weddellii
CAATAGACTAAAAAGGGACATAAACCAAAAAATAAATAAATGAATAAATAAATAAATAATTTTTTTAAAAAAGAAGAACACCTGAAGACTATCAGCAGAGCCTCCCTGTTGTGTACAAGAGCCAAAGGTCCCCTGAGCAGAATCTGTTGAGAGTAGATCATAGCATCCACAGTGACTGATGTCACCCAGAGAGGGCTCATGTGGCTAGTCTGAGGGTGGTTATGAG
>NW_027925074.1:0-226 GCF_054177405.1 Leptonychotes weddellii
CCATTCCCAGTCACATCTCACTTCTTCCCAGTACACAGTGATGCAACCGCTGCCCTGAATTTGGATTGGGGTAATTGTCATTTCCATATCATTCTTTTTTTTTATAGTTATGTTAATCTCCATACATTACATCATTAGTTTTAGATGTAGTGTTCCATGATTCATTGTTTGTGCATAACACCCAGTGCTCCATGCAGAATGTGCCCTCCTCAATACCCATCACCAG
>NW_027925075.1:0-226 GCF_054177405.1 Leptonychotes weddellii
ACCTGTCTTTATTGCCTTTAACTAGTACCCAGCTTTATTTCTCTTTGACAAAACAGAGTACAAATCATTTGAGAGAAAGGAAGGATGCAACCTTTCTAACTGCTAAAGATGTGCTTGTTCTTATACTTTTTATTTTATTTTTTTTTTATTCTTATGTTAATCCCCATACATTACATCATTAATTTTAGATGAAGTGTTCTATGATTCATTGTTTGTGCATAACACC
>NW_027925076.1:0-226 GCF_054177405.1 Leptonychotes weddellii
AAAATCTAGTGTGTGGCACTGATCTATGCACCAGCCTGATCATATTTGATCATATTCAGTTTTTTCATTTGTTTGTTTTTTTATCTTTTTCTTTTTCTTTTTTTTTTTCTTTTTTCTTTCTTTCCGTTTCTTTTACCCCAGTTTCAGGTCTCTGCTGATTTGTTTAGTGTATATTTTTTGGTAGTTGTTGTTACCCTCTAGCATTTTGTTCTCTCATTCACCTATT
>NW_027925077.1:0-226 GCF_054177405.1 Leptonychotes weddellii
TGCAGATTCTTAATTGGTCTGTGAAGGAGCTTGAGGTTCCACATTTCTAACAAGCTTGCAGGGACTGCCTCAGTCCACGGAGCACACTCTGAGTGGCAAGGCTCTAGGCTATTTACCTGATTGCTTTCCTCCACCAAAGGAGGTACCCATAAGAGGGCAGCTGGAAGGGTCAAAGACACTTCATCAGTTTCACAGCTGCAGCCCAGGCTAGCCCTCCTGCCACCCA
>NW_027925078.1:0-226 GCF_054177405.1 Leptonychotes weddellii
GTGAGGAAATGAGAAAGCAATCAAAGCATGCTACTGAAAATAATAATAATAATAAAAAATTAATGAAGCCCAAAGGAAGACAGCAAGATAGAAAGGACAGGACAAAAGAGCTACAAGACAGATATTCAACAATTAATAAAATGGCAATAGGAAGAACTTCTCTCTTTACTTTAAAGTAAATACATTAAAATCCCCAGTCGAAACCCATAGAGTGGTTGAAAGGACA
>NW_027925079.1:0-226 GCF_054177405.1 Leptonychotes weddellii
CCATCGGGATGTCTGGGTGGCTCAGTTGTTAAGCGTCTGCCTTCGGCTCAGGTCATGATTCCAGGGTCCTGGGATCAAGCCCCGCATTAGGCTCCCTGCTCAGCAGAGAGCCTGCTTCTCCCACTCCCCCTGCTTGTGCTCTTTCTCTCTGTCAAGTAAATAAGTAAAATCTTAAAAAAAATACATTAAAAAAAAAAAAGAAAAGAAAAGAAAATGCCGTCCGTAC
>NW_027925080.1:0-226 GCF_054177405.1 Leptonychotes weddellii
TGCAGATTCTTAATTGGTCTGTGAAGGAGCTTGAGGTTCCACATTTCTAACAAGCTTGCAGGGACTGCCTCAGTCCACGGAGCACACTCTGAGTGGCAAGGCTCTAGGCTATTTACCTGATTGCTTTCCTCCACCAAAGGAGGTACCCATAAGAGGGCAGCTGGAAGGGTCAAAGACACTTCATCAGTTTCACAGCTGCGGCCCAGGCTAGCCCTCCTGCCACCCA
>NW_027925081.1:0-226 GCF_054177405.1 Leptonychotes weddellii
GTGAGGAAATGAGAAAGCAATCAAAGCATGCTACTGAAAATAATAATAATAATAAAAAATTAATGAAGCCCAAAGGAAGACAGCAAGATAGAAAGGACAGGACAAAAGAGCTACAAGACAGATATTCAACAATTAATAAAATGGCAATAGGAAGAACTTCTCTCTTTACTTTAAAGTAAATACATTAAAATCCCCAGTCAAAACCCATAGAGTGGTTGAAAGGACA
>NW_027925082.1:0-226 GCF_054177405.1 Leptonychotes weddellii
AGGTGAGTGGCCAACTGTTGGTAAAACTGGAAGCAAGAGTCAGTGATGAAATGAGACTATGCTTCAAGACACTCCATTAAGTGGGATCAATCAGTTGCCCAGCAATGAAGCAAAAGTATAGAAGAAATGAAGCCTCCAGAAAACCATATACAAGTCAGACTCTGGTTTCTTTTAAGTTTAGACATAAAATAACTATCTGATTAGGAAATGACTGCAGTTAGAGAAG
>NW_027925083.1:0-12715 GCF_054177405.1 Leptonychotes weddellii
GACGGAGGCCCCTCCCCCGCCGTCTATCCTCCCGAATATCGCCTCGGATTCACTTCTCCGCACGTCCTACCTTCCAGAAAGTGGTCGCTTTTTTGATGAGAGTGTTGTTACTATTCTTTTCTTCGATCTCCTGTTGAGTTTGTAGGTGTTCAGAATGGTTTGATCCCTATCCAGCTGAATTCCTGAGAGGAGACGAAATCCAGGTCTCCTACTCCTCCGCCATCTTGCCAAGCAAACCAACATCTGTTTTAAAACCCCACAACACACAAGCAAAGATAAAAGTAGGGAATGTGTGTAACGCATGACTCAGGGTTCCTTAGCCTCGGTGTTACACACTGGACTGACCCACGCAAGCACATCTCTGGGAGATTAAAGTACTGAACCTGCTACAGCTTTCAGAGGAGTGAGAGTAATGTGTCTGGATGGGAAATTTAGTCCCAAAGGGAGATGGTGGCTCCTTCACTCCGGGTGATGAAGCTAAGAGCAGGGGGCTAAGGTTGTACGCTTGGTAATTGAATTGAATCAGTCAGCCTCCAATACTCCTTCAGAAGTTGGATGTTTCTTCTCTGAAAGGAGCAAACATCATGGAATTTGGGTGTTCTTTGTAACTGGTAGTGGATGCTTGTGAGAACGGAATGCAGTTGGGGCTGGACAGACACAGAATCCCACGTCGACAATCCAGACAAAGAATACTCAGGGCTTGGTTGGCCATGATAGAATGGTGGAAGGTATTTTGTGAAGATGTCAGCTGCTTGCTTCTTGGTCAGTGATGTAAAGGACTTATATGTTGACTCAAATAATGATTCTCCAAAATCTATAGGTTAGTTTCCATTATTAGTCCCTGGTTTATGGAGATAATAAATATTTGTCAAGTGCAATTTTAAACACCTGTTGTGGATAACTGCCGACCGCCTGGTGTCGCAGGGTGGCACAAACCTCATAATGTCGGCATTCTGTAAACAGCTATTAAAGGTCAGTCCTCAGCACCATATGCTTCTTTGAAATAGTCAGCGCTGGTTTATCTGTGCCAAGGAAGGGGAGTGTTGTGGGAAAGCAAACATTCCTCACTGGTGCTGGGAGGCTCAGTGGCGCCGTTGAGAATATAGTTATGGAAGAGCTGAAGGGTATGAGTTTTCCAGTTTCCTTATCTTCCATTCTAGCCTTGCCATCTGCTAACTATGTGACCATGAAAATCACTTTTCTGAAATTTAGTTTCGTCATCTGTAAAATCAAGCTAAGAATAGGACCCACAACATAGGGACGTGGTGTGAAGATTAAATGAGATAACACGTGAGTTTAGCCAGGGGCCCAATGAGCCATGTGGGAGGTGGGGGTGTGCTGTGGGAGGGTCTGCAGCCCCCACCCACAGTCCCCTGGGCAGTTCGGGGGGAAGGGCTAGGTCCGTCCTTGCTATAGGTGTGCCGGAGGGGGATGATTTTTTCTGGGATTCTGGTCTTTCCTTTTTAACTGCTAGTAAAGCTAAAAATTAACTCTTTTGGAGGGCTTATGAGGTGCAGAAACAAGAACTTATATATTAACTTAGGTCTTTCTTCTCGGTCTGTATTTCTCAGATATGTTTTCTTTAAATAATGCTGCTCTGCATTCCCTCCATCCTATTTTTTTGTTTCTTGAATGTTTGGTGGGATCAACCAGTGAAGCCACTTGGACCTAGAGTTTCCTTTTGGGGAAGATTTTAAATGACTGGTTCCATTTGTTTGATGGTTATGCTCTGACTCAGGTTTTTAGTTCTTTCATAAGTCAGTTTTAGTAAGTTATATATATATTTTTTTCAGGAAATTTTTCATTTTCTGTTCAGGTCTTTCACTCTATTGGCATAAAGAGTTTCAGGGACATTTTGGTATGTGTTTGTAATCATTCCTTTCTAAACCTTGTGTAGTTTACTGTCATTTCATTTTTAACCCATGGACAACTTGGAAGTCTGGGCCTTACTTTCCAAACAAATGAGTGTTTTCTGGTTGTCATGGTGTAATTGATTTGTCACTTAATTATGTTGCTGTCAGTGAATACTTCTGTATCATTTCAATCCTTTGAGATTTGTGTAGGTTTACCTTATGATCTAGTATACAGTCGGTCTCCCTAAATATTTAGTGCATGCCATAAAAGAATGTGTGTTATTGTCAACCAGAGAAATACAATTATCATATGATCTCACTGATAAAAAGAATTTGAGAAACAAGACAGAGGATCATAGGAGAAGGGAGGGAAAAATGAAACAAGACTAAACCAGAGAGGGAGACAAACCATAAGAGACTCTTAATCTCAGGAAACAAACTGAGGGTTGCTGGAGTGGTGGGGGCTGGGAAGGAAGGGGTGGCTGGGTGATGGACACTGGGGAGGGTATGTGCTATGGTGAGCGCTGTGAATTGTGTAAGACTGATGAATCACAGACCTGTACCCCTGAAACAAATAATACATTATATGTTAATAAAAAAAAAAAAAAGAATGTGTGTTATTCAGTATTGTGCACAGATTTTGCTCAAATTTGTAATTATGTTCATATTTTCAATATTCATACTGGTATATTTTGTCTGCTTGTTCTATAATTTATGTAAGTCAGTTTTAATCTCTCACACTGATTGTGGGTCTGTCTTTCCTTATAGTTATTCTATGATTGATTAATTAATTAATTTGAAGGCCATGTCATTCTGAATACAAGTTTAAAATTATTTTCTCCTCTTTGGGACCATTGTGAAGTAACTGAGTGTCTCTCATGTGCTGTTTTGCCTGGAAGTCTTTCTTGTCTGATATTAATACAGATACACCAGTGCTCTTTTGGTTTATCCTTTTCTCATAATTTTACTTTCTACTTTTACATATTTTAATGACTTACATGTTTTTCTTGTAAATGGATTAAAGTTGGAGTTTTCAGATAAAGTGTTGCTGCTAGCTGGAGCATTTAGCCTATTTACAGTTGACACAACTGTTGACATAATTAGGTTTCATCCACCAACTTTTTTTTTTTTAAGATTTTATTTATTTATTTGACAGAGACACAGCGAGAGAGGGAACACAAGCAGGGGGAGTGGGAGAGGGAGAAGCAGGCTTCCCGCCAAGCAGGGAGACTGATGCGGGGCTCGATCCCAGGACCCTGGGATCATGACCTGAGCTGAAGGCAGACGCTTAACGACTGAGCCACCCAGGCGCCCCACCAACTTTTTTTTAAAAGATTTATTTTAGAGATAGAGAGAGAGAGCGAGCAGGGGAAGGGGCAGAGGGAGAGGGAGAGAGAGAATCTCAAGCAGATTCTGTGCTGGGGAGGGAGCCTGATGCTGCAGAGCTCAATCTCATGGCCCTGAAATCATGACCTGAGCCAAAATCAGCAGTCGGCCACTTAACTGACTGAGCCACCTAGGTGCCTCAGTCTCATCTGTCATCTTATTTAATTCTTTATTTGTCTTGCCCATCCTGTGTTTTCTGTCTGTCCCTTCTATTTACTAGGTAATTTCTTTCATCCCATTTTCCTTTCTGCTGGTTAAGAAGTCATATACTCTTTTACTGGTGAACTTGAAAGAAATAATATATATTATAGTATATGATATTATGTATAATATATTATTATTAAAAAGTATATACATATAATCAAGATAAAAAAGTATCAATACTTTTACTTTCTTCCTAGAAAATACATGGGTCTTAGAACAATATAACTACATTTATTACCTTCAAAATTATATGTTAAAGTGATATATTAGTGTGTTTTAATTTTGCTTATAAAAATGTGATTCATAATTATATTGCTTAGGCAGTGTTGGTTTAAATTTATTTGTATATTTACTTTCTTTGTTTTTTACAAAGTTTTGGTTTACCTCTCTCAGTGATCCCAAAATCATTCTCAATCTGTAAGACATAGTCAACTGCAGTGAAAACCTTGGGTCCATGCAGCTCTGCATATATTTATTATCAAACACCCGGGTCAGGGGTAGAGAATCATCAAGCTGATTCCTGGACTATATGTGTCAGGGGAGGAACAAAAACTCATATCCGACAGGTAGTTTCCTTAGATGTAGAACTTGCATCATAGTACATCTGAATTTACAGGGTTAGTGTGGTGGAATAAAGAAGACAATGTATGCCAGTGTGCCTTGTGAAGTGGCACACAAATGTGAAGTCATCTCCCTCAGTTGGCCACGTACACATTATGTGATCCTGGACAGGATCTGGCCTTCCTGTCTTCCTCACTTGTAGGGAGGGCTTTGAACTGCTGGACCTTTAAGACCCCCGTTTTTGAAGGGTCTCTAATTCTGTGACTTTTGATTCATTCTGTGTTTCTCCACGTACAAGCCTTTGGAGTGAGAATGGTATCTTTGGTTAGAACTTCCTTCAACTACATCCCCCTGTTATCACAATCTTTTTTTTTAACCTCTTTTTTATTTTTTTAAAGATTTTATTTATTTATTTGACAGAGACACAGTGAGAGAGGGAACACAAGCAGGGGGAGTGGGAGAGGGAGAAGCAGGCTTCCCGCTGAGCGGGGAGCCGGATGTGAGGCTCCATCCCAGGACCCTGGGATCATGACCTGAGCCAAAGGCAGACGCTTAACGACTGAGCCACCCAGGCGCCCCCTTTTTTTAACCTCTTTATTAAGTACAGCTTTGCCTACTTTCTCCTCTAAGTGTTTGGCACATTGCCTTTTCACCATCTTCACTCCTACCATATGAAGGGCTGACCAGCCCATGGCTGAGTGAGGAACATTGATTTCGAGAACCCAATGGAAACATTTAGGAGCTGTCACCACGGAGATGGGATGCATGGCCACAGGCCAACTGCTGGATTGACTGTGCTAAGATTCTGGGTCTCAGCAGCCAGCAGCCCTCCCTCTCAGTTAGGGAAGGGCATGTGCAGCTGAGTGCTGGGTGGAACCAGGGCAGACCCCAGGCTGGTGCTCCCCCAACTGCTAAGGCCAACTTGGAAAACAGTCCTGACAGAGGAAGCAAAACCAAAGGGAGGCAGGTGATCAAGTAGTTTGCTTGATTGTTTGCATAACAATCAGTTCATTTCCATACCCATCCGTTCACTCATTCACTCCATGAACATTAAATATAAAGAGACTTCCAAGGATGTTCTTTGAATTCATGGAATCCATGGGTTTGTCTTACCCAAGCACATATGCCTTTTCCTCCCATGTCCTTGGATATTTAGCAAGTAGAAAATTAAACAGCTAACTTTTGTTAGCTTAATTCACCATAATTTAGCTACCAGAAATGATGGAGATGGAATCCAGATGTACAGACTCATACCTAGCGTGGAAACAGGAAACGTATGGAATTAGAAATAGGAGTCCCCCATAAATAAGAGGTCACATTAAATTATAAGGAAACTGAAACAGTTTCACAGAACTTTTATTTGCCCATGTTCCATATATAATAACTTGTTCGGAGAATGTATGAATACCTTGTGAGCTCTAGAGGTTGGCTAGCTAGATTTGTTTAGACTAAATGGCCTTATTAGCAAAGACTAGCTTACTTTTAAGTTATTATGGTTCTTTGTTTTTCTCACCTTAAGTTACTAAGGTTTAAACTCGTTCTCAAAGGCATACCATGTTGTCTTTAACTCCTATATAAGAAATCCTGACTTTATGTTTTGTGGTGATGTCTCCCTCAAATGTGGCCAGAACAGTCTTTTTCTCTCTCAATTTTACTGACTTGAAAGGAGTACTTACAGCAAATTTTAAATGTATCTCTTTTCACTCCTGTGGTCCCTCTATCCTTCGTAAGCGATGCCACCAAAGTTATGTGTTGCAGTCGCTCTGATAACCCCTCCCAAGGTAAATGCAGTTGTTGCCCAGATTTGGGTTCCAATTTGTTTTTATGCACACACATTTGATGTTATGGCTGTTTCCTACAGCTACTGTTTGTTTTAAATTTACCCACAGATTAGCCGTATCTTGTATCTCAGACTCTCTATCTGGAGTGTTTTCCTCTGCCTGAAGTAAATCCTTTTGAATTTCTGTTAGTGGATAAATTTAATGTTTTGAAACAGTTTTAAATAGCAACTCACACAAACTAATGTATCTTCACTGTGGATACTTGGAAAATACAGGACACTCCAAAGAGAAAGCAAAACATCACCCATAATGCTGTTACTGGGAGAGAACCATTAAAAAAAAATTTAAGTATATTTTGGGGCACCTGGGTGGCACAGTCAGGTAAGCGTCTGACTTTTGGTTTTGGTTTAGGTTGTGATCTCAGGGTCTAGATTGAGCCCCGCATCAGGCTCCACACTCAGCGCAGAATCTGCTTAAGACTCTCTCTCTCTCCCTCTGCCCCTCCCCCCTGCTTGCTCTCTCTCTAAAATAAATCTTAAAATAAATTAAGTGTATTTCTACATTCTGTACATACACAAAGAGTTGTGCACATTAGTATATTTTGGCTATTGTATTATTATTATGTGTCTGTTATCATTATGCAAATGGAAAAATATTTTAAAGACTGTGTAGGGGAGGACAAAATTTTCCTCTACCCTTTTAGGGTTTCTGGCTGGGTCTGAAAATTAAACTGATAAAGACAGATCATAGGGGAAAAGTATACAAATTTTATTGAATTTTTACATGTACTTGGAGCCTTCACAAAAGAATGAAAACCCACAGAAGTGACCAGAGCCGGAAGCTTTTATATCCTTTAGACAAAGAAATCATACATTTGTGAAGAATTGACAAGACAAAGGATTTTGGACTAGGAGTAGTAAACAATGTAGCCATACCTAGGAAGATAAAGGTTAGTTTAACAAGGTTTGTTTGTATGGATTTCTTGGCCCCAAATTCACCATCTTTGGTGGTAAGAATTTCTTCCCACCTCCTGGTACTGGTAGGGTACCTTTCATTTGGGAGGTTTAGGACCTGTTTCCGGGAAGAAGGGTGATTGTGGTGGGGTGGGGGAGATATCCAGAGTGACCTTCCTGCTTCTGCTGTTCTTTTTTTTTTTTTTAATTCTTTCAGTTTAAGATATCTTGTATGCCAATGTGCTATATTTTGGGGTAGTGCGTTCTGAACCCTCATCAGCTGTTGTGCTCTTTTTCAAAGACAAAATAAGCATTTCAATTCAGTTTCAGAAAAAGACTTCTCATGAATTTGGATTACAAAATATGACATTAAGAGGCTTATTTTTCTGGAAATTCAAGGAAAAGGAATAACCCTTCCTATGTTCAGTGGTAATTTTCTAGATCTTCCTCTTGCATCAAAGGCTACATACCTTCTTCACAAAGCACCTGCTCTAAGTGTCGACTTCCCCCCACCCCTTCTTCTCCCTTTAGGTGGGACAAGTTAATCTCCCTCTACCCCCACCTCTTTGTGTCAGTGCCAAAGACCGTGGGCTCTGAAGTGAACAGAATTGCCCTTTAAGCCAGCAACCCATAGGCAGTGGCACCCAAGGCCCCACCCCCAGCCCCCAGGGCAGACCACATAGCTGGGATTATTTCCACTGTCTCAGGAAGAAGGAGCCAAACACGGATCCTTAGCACAAGTCAAAGCCTGATACGGAGAGAGAATAAGGACTCCTAGGCCCAGAGTAGGCTGCAAGCTGGAGGCAGATTTCGGGGAGGTTTTGCAACTACTCCATTGTAAGGGAAAAAAATTACTTTTTCCTCTGCCCTTCCAAATCCTTAGCTGGGACCCCATTGACAAGAGAAAAGCATACAAATTTATTTATATAAGTTTTAAGTGACACAGGAGCCTTCGCAAAGAAGTGAAGAACGAAAGAAATGTTAAACGTTAAGTGTTTCTATGCTAGGTTTGATGAGAAGTACGAAGTCGTGGAAAAATATGACAAGACAAAGAGTTTCAGATAAGTGTAGTTAGCTGGGGGACAGTTGGCAAGGCCTGTTTGTCCAGATTCCTCTCTGTGTCCTTTCCTCTTTGGAGGGAAGAATACTCCTTTCTTCCAGGAGTAGGGAGGAGGGCACCTCTCCCAAGAGGGTTTCACAACCTGCTGCGGGAGGAGGTCAGAAAGTCCTTTCTGTACCTGCCATTTCTCACATTCCTTCAGCTGAAAATACTCAGTATGTCAAAGTGCCTTTTTTGGGGGTAGCATGTCCTGAACCCCATCACCATCTTTAGAAACAAGAGGAAACAAGGGTCTGCACAAATCAGGAGAAGTTTGCCCTGGGTGGCAAGGAGAGTGACAAGCAGGAGACAGATCAATGTCATGATCTGTAGGGAGAAGATGTTAGAAACTTCAGCTCTTTACATAGCTGCCAGTCCTGCAGAGCAAAACGCAGTAATCAAGACAGCCATTGCGGACTGGTATAGCTGGGGTATCTTAGATCTTCGTCTGAGTCCCTCTTCGAGTGTCCAATCTCACTGCAGGTGTGATACATGAGAGGGAAAATGGGTGCAAACTGAGCTCTGTGGATCAGTGCTACCCCAGATGCAGGGATTTCACGAGTTCCAAATGAGCTTCATAATTCCTGGGAGCAACAGGGCTGACAAGCCAAGGAGAGACCCCTGTGAACAAGACCCTTCTGGTGCCGCTGTGACAGGTGGGCATCACCCTGGGAAGAGACCGGCTGTAGATAGTGATATGGGGAGACTTTAAAGGGCTGTTTGAGCCTGTGTTCTGACTCCAGAACCACCCCGTCTCTTTCTTTGGCTGTGGTTCCCGAAGGAACAGCATTTCGGATACAGAGCCATGGACTAAGGCACAGTGATAGCCAGTGTGCCCCAACAAGAGTGTGGCCGTCTTGGGTTCTGGCCTGGACAGAAGTTGCAAAGGCTGTTTTTCACCTGTCTCTTTCATTTTAGCAATATAACTTGACTATCTCTTGGCCCTTAACATTCTGCAAAATTCCTTTTAAAAATAATATAAAAATTGAACATTGGTATGAGGGCTCTCATAGTAAACATTTTTTAATATCCTGGGTAGTGAGGGTGTCGACCTTTGTTTTATTTTAGTATTATTTATACTTTACTCCTGTGTAGTAAACATGCGTATGTGTATTCTTAGTGTTTTTTAAACTGTAAGGGCTAACCTTGTGGGCATTAAGATTTGTTGTGGAAGCTGTTCCCCTGACACCGTGTGGTTCACTGTCACACACCTTCCGCCTCTGCTCAGATGTCATTAGAGAAGCCATCTCTGGTCACCTGCCCAGCACCTGGCATTCCCCAACTCCCTCACCCTGTTTTATTGATCCCATAGCACTTCCTACATCCTACATCCATATTCTGTATGTGCTCGTTTGTTTGTTTATTGACTGCTTCCTCCACTGTAAGCATCAATGGGGCAAGGAATTTGGGCTTTTTAAAATGACCGTATGTCAACACAGGGCAGTGTGTGGCACGTAGTAGGCCATCAGTAAATATCTAGTAAGTGAATGAACGGGTGAATGATCGGCATCGTTATAAAACCTAACTAGTCCTAGAGTTAGTAACAATTCACATTTTTACCTCTCGTGAGTCACTTGCGATGCTACGAGCTCATGGCGAACCGTCTTGGGTGTACAGGGGGCGGGGGCGGAACCGTGCTGGCTCCGTTGGCTGCCCCCGCTGGTGGGGATAGTAAAAGCGTTTCTAACATGTTCACCTCAACACAATGTAAAGATTGTGTCTCTTCAGCACCAGCGATTGTGGCAGCCTTGCAGAGTTAAAACGAAGCCTGGATGTGCTTTGGTCTAACTCCCTTGTTTCCGTCATTGTAGGAACTGAGGGCCAGGTAGAATCAACACTTACCCAAGAAGACGAAGGAAATCCATGAACAAATTGGGGCCATGCTAAGTGCTAAACTCCATTTGAGAGATGAGGAAACTAAAGCTTATTTAGTGCTGCTAATTTCTGTCATGTCAACAGACATCGATAATTATTGTGCAGCATCCCAGGGGCCTGCTCAGCACCGGAGGAAAGTCAACAGCCCCAGGCCTTGGCGCAGCATGCAGAGTACCGCATCTGTCTGCCGGAGAATTCTGGCTCAAAGAGCCACAGTAATATTCCCAAGATAGCACCCAGGAGGTGCAGTTGGGATTTGCATTCAGGCGGCTCAGATCCAGAGCTCTGCCCCGTGGTCTCTCGTGCCCTGAACCCATAGTCAGCATCCAGCTCATTCCCAGGTGCTGAGGGGTTTGTGGAGGATAAATTCTGCTCTTTTCCTCTACAGCCACACACTGCTGTTTCTACCTGACAGTGATAGGTGGGAGGAACCCCCACCAATTTTGTGAGGAGCTTTCTGCCCACTCTCAAGGCCACCAGACAAGTTAACTCAAGGGCTGGTTGGTCTTAAGTGACACCATCAGGTAGATATGCACTCTTCTGGACTGGATGTTTGTGTCTGCCTCCGAGTATGGCTATATGTGGAGGTGAGTCCTCTAAGGAGGTGATTCAGGTTAAATGAAGTCATAAGAGTGGGGCCCTAATCTGTTAGGATTAATGTCCTTATAAGAAAAGATATAACTGGGGTTCAGGGCTTCAAGAGCATCCGGCTCTGGGGGTCCCAAACAAACCAGATACAGCCACTCGCTGCTGACAAAATCCAAAGGCAGAGAAACAAGAGGTAGAGAAACAAGAAAGGAATTTATTTCAGTGAGGCCACCTCTGGGAAGACAGCGGACTAACGTCTCAAAGACTGGCTCCAAACTGCCGAAAATACTTGCAGCGTTATATAAGGAAAATGCAGGACAGAGGTGGATGGGTACATGCAGGTGGGCAGTGAAGGTCAAATCGATCACTGTCTTGGAGTCCATCAGGGGCTGGTCTTGCTGGCTCTGGCTCAGGGCAATCCTTGTTGCTTGAGGGGATATTTTCTGTTCCTGTCAGGGGATGCTTTGCCCTCAGGGTCTTCTGCCTAAGCCAAGAGACTGACTGGAAAGAAGAACCCGGGGTGCCTGGGTGGCTCAGTCAGTTGAGCATCTGACTTTTTTTTTTTTTAAAGATTTTATTTATTTATTCATGAGAGACAGAGAGAAACAGAGGGAGAAGCAGGCTCCCAAGGAGCGGGAAGCCCGATGCGGGACTCGATCCCAGGACCCTGGGATCATGACCTGAGCCAAAGGCAGACGCTTAACCATCTGAGCCACCCAGGCGCCCTCCGACTTTTGATTTCAGCTCAGGTCATGATCTTAGGGTTCTGAGATCGAGCCCTGTTCTCGGCTCCCGACTCTGTGGTGTCTGTTTAAGATTCTCTCACTTCCTTTCCCTCTGCCCTCCCCCCCGCCCCATAAATAAATAAATCTTTAAAAAGAAGAAAGAAAAATCCAACTAAAAAGTTTCAGGTCAAATGGAGGCAACCGAAGGTCTCTTTCAAAGATACCAAGAGAGCTGGCTTGCTATCTCTGCCCATGTGTAGACACTGAAGAAAAGACTAAATGGAGGACATGGCCAGAAGGAGCCAGGAAGGGAGGCCTCACCAGAAACCAAATCAGCTGGAACCTTGATCTTGGACTTCTTGGACTTCTCACCTCCAGAACTGTGAGAAAATACATTTCTGTCATCCATCCAGCTTGTGGTGTTTGATTATGGCGGCATGAGCAGATGAATATATGCACCCTTCAGACTGAAGCTTTATTTGGTAGGACAAACTTTGCCTCTTCCTAGAACAGTCTAGCTAAAGCTACCATGGAATGTAAAATGCTTAACTAGATGCTTGCCTTGTTCAAGTCTGCAGCACCCATATTCAGAATTGAAGGTACCTTAGTTCAAAAGAGAAACATGGTAGCTCTTGTTTTCCTTTGGGGTCATGGGAGGGCTGATATTAATGATATTCCCAAGACAAAAGGGGACTCTTTCAAAAGTCATCAGATTCCACTTTCGGAAGCAGAGATAGCCATTCACACTCCTGCCTGTGTTACAGACAGGGACAACCACAGAACTCCTCCATCACTGGGCACTGTAAAAAGAGATTTCGAAACAGAGCCAGCAAACCGAGCTGAGAGAGTCTCTTCTAAAATTGGGTCTGGAGGCCCTAAGGGAGGAGAGACTTAGGCACATCCTTGTGGGAGAAATTATGAACTTTTTGCACTTTACAGCTGGCCACATGGCCTTCAACCTGGACTGAACATCCTCCTCACCATGGCAGTTGGATCACCTGCATTCTTCACTTCAAAAGAAGCCAATCCAGTTTAACAGGCTTCAGTCCCTCATTTGCATATGGACCCAACCAATCCCAGTTAACCTGATTTCAATCCCTGTTTGGCATAGCAGACCTAAATGAGCAGCACTATGATCTTTTGACTTACAACTTTGCCCCCTCTTTGTCTTCTTGGGAACAACTATTCAAGTTTCTACCTGAATCCATGTCTCCCGAATTGTAATTCTAATCACCCAAATGAATGTCTGTTTGCTTCAATTTTCAGTGAATTCTTCCTTGGTTGAAAGCACCCAACCACAGAAAATGGGTGTAATGAGCTAGCTAAATGTAAATGAAGTAGCTGGATGGCAAACCACATGTCCAACATTAGATGAAATGCATACACTGAAGAATTCTTTGCTATGACTAAGAAAAAAATTGTGAAAAATGCTTAATGTTTATATCATTGAATCCCAATGTAAATTTAAAAAGCAAATTTAAACATCTAGATATATACAGAAAAACATCTAGAATATGTCTAATGTTCACAATAATTGTTCCTGAATGCATGGATTCTAACTTGTACTTGCTTCATTTTGCTTGTATGTAGTTTCTGCTTTTTCTTTTTTAAAGATTTATTTATTTGAGAGAGAGAAAGAGAGAGTGGGGGAGGGGCAGAGGGAGAGGGAGAATCCCAAGCAGACTCCCCA
>NW_027925084.1:0-1351 GCF_054177405.1 Leptonychotes weddellii
AGAGTCTCGCCATTTCTGGGGAAGTCAAGTACTTACCTACCTTCTGACCACCAACCCCACTCTGGGTATGACCCATGAGAAATAAAGGCACATGTTCGCAAAGAAGCTGCATACAAATGTTTACAACAGCCCCACCGGTAACTGTCCCAAACCAGACACAACCCAGTGTCCTTCGGCAGCAGAGCAGGCCAAGAAACAGTGGCCTGTCCACACTGTGGAATTCTACTCAGCAAGGGAAAGGAACCCATGCCCACATGGATGAGTCTCAGACACATCCCGCTAAAGGACCCAAAGGGCCACGTCCCGTAGGATTCATTGTACGATATTCCAGAGAAAGCACAAGTACAAGAAGGGAAAACAGGTGCGTGCTTGCCTGGCCTGGGGGGAAGAGGTGCTGAGTGCGCAGAAGGGGAGGGTCTGAGCTGTCAGACCCTTCCGTGTCTCAAGCGTGTGGTCGGCTATGTGTGTTTTCAAAACCTCACAGAACTGAACGTGGGAAGGGAGAACTTTACCGTATGTGCAAGATAAATGGATGCAGGGATATAATCATAGAGCCGGAGTTGTTTTGCTATTACTTCTAAGGGGCTCTCTCCTGTGCTGTGGGCCCGCAGGAGGCAATGTCCCACGCCTGGGAGAGCGCCGAGGTCAGAGCAGAGCACATCCACACCTCAGGCCTGAGCTCTGCTGGCAGATTCCCTGCTGAGGAGCCTGGATGTGCAAGTCTGAGCTAAAGTCAGACGGACCGTCTTAGAGAAGGCTGACGGTAAGCCCAGGGCGGGAAGCTGTCTGCAGCTGCAGGTCATCCAGACACATGGAGGGCCCCCTCACCCGCTGCCCCGACACCCTGCATGGCTCCGGGTGCCTGCACGGGAGGCTCTGGCAGTGGGCCCCGTGGTCTGCACGGAAGCAGCGCCCGCCCCGGGAGGCACGCTGCTGAGCACACGGATCCTGGTTGATCCCATTCTTCCACTTGTCACCTGGGAAGGACACTGGTATGAAGAACACCTATCTGTCCTCTCCCCGACCGGCCACTTGGGAGAAACGTGAGTGCCCACGGGGGGAGAGACCACGCCGCCCGGCTGGCACCCCAAGGAAGTTCTCTGGCCCAGCAGGGCAGCGTCCTCCCCGGCCCAGCCCAGCTGAGGGCTCGGGGCAGAGAGGACACAGCCAGCAGGGGCTGCTCCTACCTGGCATGCGAGTGGCGGTCAGGGGGCTGGACAGGGCCATGCCGATCTCCGTCATCCCGTACCGCTCCAGCAGAGTGTGGCCTGTGATGTCCTGCCACTTCTCCAGCACAGGCAGGGGCAGGGCGGCCGATCCCGAAACCATCAACCTACCAGCACAACAGAGG
>NW_027925085.1:0-226 GCF_054177405.1 Leptonychotes weddellii
ATTTGACCCCAAGCTGTGGTTTTGCCGATCCCGGCTTAAGCCAAGCAGGCAAACTCAGACAGCCATCCCCTCTCTCGCCCATCTCTGCCTGGATTCTCTGATGCCTTGCTTTCCTGAATCAGAAGGTTCGCCTTCCCTTCCCTCACCACCTCCCCTGGGAAGCCTTCCCTGACCCAACCTTGCACGAAGTAGGTGATAGAATGAATGACCATGGCCCCTGCTCTTA
>NW_027925086.1:0-226 GCF_054177405.1 Leptonychotes weddellii
AAATTACCTATTATGGGAATTCTTGGATTTTTTTTTTAATTAAATAAACAGTATTGCAAAAGTTTCCAATAAGCAGTCATTATCCATTTCCTCTCTTTGCCCAGAAATTATCATAATTAGTGTGAGATATTCCATATCATCATTCTGTATACATGAGTTCTTTAGAGAAGTGATCATGTGACAACCATGTCCAGATGAGCTAAGCCTTGGGCAAATATGTGTAAGC
>NW_027925087.1:0-226 GCF_054177405.1 Leptonychotes weddellii
GAGACTTTCTCAGTTGGGGTCTCCTCGCCCCTCTGGGCAGTCCTCTTAGGCTGGTTTGAGGATGGCTCCAGGCAGCTCGCTTGCAAGCACAACCCTTGTCCGGTCCATGGAAACACTGCATCCTGTGCTGCCGGCGACTTCGGGCCACAGCCGTGCACGAGGACCCTCCTGTCTGTCACCAGCACAGCTGGCCATTTATTTCTCGCTGGATTTCCCAGACAGGGGC
>NW_027925088.1:0-226 GCF_054177405.1 Leptonychotes weddellii
CCCCCCCCCAAAGAAATAAATGTTAAAAAAAAAAAAAAAAAAGAATTGAAAGAAAGATAAAGTGTTTTTTAGATTAGCAAAAACTAAAGGAATTCATCACCACTAGATTGGCCTTATAAGATGATAAAGGGACTTCCTTAACTTGAAATGACATGGTGCTAATTAGTAAGAGGAAAGCATGAAAGTATAAATTTTACCAGTAAAGTAAGCAATAACAAAATTTGGA
>NW_027925089.1:0-226 GCF_054177405.1 Leptonychotes weddellii
AATATGGTTTGGGGGATGAGGGGGAAAGAGAAATCCAGGAACGCTCTGGGTTTCTGGCTTTCCTTTGCCTAGACCGCTGGTGTTAGTCCTGGAGATGGGGGTCTGGAGGCCAAGGGGTTTTGAATTCCTTGACTTTAGGTGTCTGAGGCATCTACCTCTTACTGGGCATTAAATGACCCTACCAGGCTGTAGGGAAGGAACAAGGGACAGGTGGCAAGGTTTTTGT
>NW_027925090.1:0-226 GCF_054177405.1 Leptonychotes weddellii
GTGTGTGTGTGTGTGAGAGAGAAAGAGAGAGAGAGAGAGAGATTAGGGTTTTAATTAAATTTCTCTAAAAAAAAAAAAAGGTTCCTTCAAGGAAGATTCTATTCTTTGATCTATGACATAACTGAGGCCCAGAGAGCTTGGGTAACTTGCTCAAGGCTTCTGGGCTATTAATGTCACAACTTGGGGCAAACCCTACATCCCTTGATTCTTTGTTCAGTGTATTTCA
>NW_027925091.1:0-226 GCF_054177405.1 Leptonychotes weddellii
CTACGTTACCATACTCACATGGACTATTAAAATCTTCATTTATTCCACAACATTTTAGGCTTAAAATAGTGGAGACAACCTAGTGTCTTGGCTAGGAGCATGGACTCGAGCCAGACAGCCCAGGTTTGAGTTCCAGCTCTACCACTTATAAAACGTGTGACCTCAGGCAATTTACTTAACTCACCTGTGCCTTAGTTTTCTCATCTGTAAAATGAAGAAATTCCTA
>NW_027925092.1:0-226 GCF_054177405.1 Leptonychotes weddellii
ATCAGAGAGAGACGTGTGCATGTGAGCATCCACCTTCAGGCCTCCGTCTTCTCCTAGATCAAACTAAACAGGGTTCCTGATAAGCATATGTGGGAAGAAAAATGAAAGAGGTCTTTTCTGTTCTAAAGTAAAAGAACAAGTCAAATTTTTACACCTCGGTATGCTGATCTTCGGTGAGAGAGTAAAAAACAGCTGCCAAGTTTAGACAACGCAGCTGAATTTCCAG
>NW_027925093.1:0-226 GCF_054177405.1 Leptonychotes weddellii
AAAAAGAAAAATCACTAGTTTTGCAAAACATTATCATGGTTCAAATTGAGAAAAGGGTACAAGAAATCTGTATTATTTCATACAACTGTACATGAATTTACAATTATCTCAAAATAAAAAATTCACTTAAATTTTAAAATACATGTATACAAGTAACAGTGATTATCTGTTATCCAAAAATTAATTAAAGAATATATGTTTCTTATCAAATAATTCACAAAGAGTT
>NW_027925094.1:0-226 GCF_054177405.1 Leptonychotes weddellii
GGCTCCGCGACGACGCAGCACCAGGATGCAGAAGCAACTCTGTAGCACTTCATTTTTATTAAAAACCTGGACCCTTCAAAGACATGGCTCAGTCTTTCATGCATTACATGATCATCTTGGAAAGTGCCTTTATGGTGAAGCGTTTGTTCAATGTTTATTCTCTATATTCTCCTGTCAGTAGAAGAAAGAAGAAAGATAACGATCTTTTTCTCCAGAAAACGATGGA
>NW_027925095.1:0-1351 GCF_054177405.1 Leptonychotes weddellii
ATTCATAAATTCCCATGAACTTTACCGCAAGTGTTCTGTTGTCCAGGCCCCCACGTTAAACGCGTATTGAACAAATTCAGGATGTGTTCCATATGCATGGAACATATTCAACGTCAGCGATGTGTATTCTAAGAGGTTGTCAGTAGAAGGGAGATAAATGCTGGTAACTTTCAGTTACGCTTAGGATGGGATATGTCTTGGACCTTCAGCACTGAAGAGAACAAATCCACAATTTGGAAAAGAGCTACAGTTCTGTTTTTAATCACTGACTTCCTGGAGTGGTAAGATCTCATTTTTGCGACTTTAACAAACCCCAATCCCTGACCGGTCCCCAGAGGGAAGTGAGCACGCCGTGGGAATGATGGAAAGTACGAGTCGTGGGGGGACGTAGCGTTGCCGTGCAGAGATTATGCCCTTACTGGAGGATAGTGATCATGAGCTCCCTCTGCCGTGTCCTGTGCTCTGTAGCTCTACAGGAAATCGAGACTTGCTCCTACAAACATGGTTCATCATAATGCCCTAAAACCTGGGACAGCTGATAAATGTATCATCGGAAGACCTGACCTTTCTTCCTGTCCTGCTGCCATCGATGTTGGGCACCGTCGGAATCCTGAAATGCATTTACAGGGTACCTTCAACCTAGCCTTTCACATCTGCAGCCAGACCGTGGTGTAAGTGGCCATAATGAATGGCTGTGATTCAGCCCAAAGCATGTTCCGAAGAAGGGGTTCGTGGGAGGACTTTATTAGTTTCAATAAGCGTTTAAGCCAGAAAGGGATAGGGGTGATATTGATCTTTAATTCACGGTGAGAAAAGTGCATCAGATTAACAATTAAGGGCAATTCTACAGGGACACCCGCACACGTGTTCACCAGTGGAAAGGTTAAGTAATTAAAGAATTGTCTCGCTCGGTAAGGGTAGATGCCCCTCGATTGGCCTCTACCGTGCATGGGTCACCAGGAGACAGGTTTCAGAGTGAAGGGGATCTTTGGCTCTTTGGACAAGCCCCCATTCCAGGCCGAGCATGCCGCATGAAGTTGTGGAGGGATGCTTGCTTTTCGTGATTCTGCATCCCGATCCGTGTCATTCCTAACTGAATGGGGTGTGGATAAAGCACTTTCAGACCCCCCTTTTTCCATCAAACACACAGATCTCTTTTATGCCCTGGGGGTCGTGACTTAAACTGGAAATCGGGAAGCGTGAGCTCCTGGATGTCGGGAATGGGAGCGCACAGGTTCACGGGGGTCCAGGCTGATGACGAAATTAGGGATGGGTGGTATGATTCTTGAGGCCCCAGGGAACGGGATGTGGTTCAGCTCTTTCAGAGTGGTGAACGGCTATCCCACAGGGA
>NW_027925096.1:0-226 GCF_054177405.1 Leptonychotes weddellii
CAATAGACTAAAAAGGGACATAAACCAAAAAATAAATAAATGAATAAATAAATAAATAATTTTTTTAAAAAAGAAGAACACCTGAAGACTATCAGCAGAGCCTCCCTGTTGTGTACAAGAGCCAAAGGTCCCCTGAGCAGAATCTGTTGAGAGTAGATCATAGCATCCACAGTGACTGATGTCACCCAGAGAGGGCTCACGTGGCTAGTCTGAGGGTGGTTATGAG
>NW_027925097.1:0-226 GCF_054177405.1 Leptonychotes weddellii
ATATACTAATAATGAACTATCAGAATTAGAAATTATGATCTAATTTATAATTGCACTAAAAAGAATAAAACACCTGGGTATAAATGTAATCAAGGAGGTGAAAGACCTGTAGTCTGAAAAGTATAAGACACTGATGAAAGACAGTAAAGATATTAATAAATAGAAAGATATACCATCTTAAGAACTGAAAGAATTCATAAAAACAGAGGCATCTCTATTTAATTTC
>NW_027925098.1:0-226 GCF_054177405.1 Leptonychotes weddellii
ATATCCATAGTATGAATCCTCTATTAGTACCAACCACATTAAAACCAACTTTTTATAAGGAATAACTGTATGATCTATGGTAATAGCAAAACATTGAAAGAAAAGTCAGCCATGTACCAAAACATGATATATCTGAATGATAGGTCAAGCAGAAAAGATATGAATTGAAAAGCCATGATTCGTGGCTTCTTTAAAAAAAAAAACAAAAAAAGAAATACGTACTTAC
>NW_027925099.1:0-226 GCF_054177405.1 Leptonychotes weddellii
GGATCCCCCCTGAAATGTAGAAGTGGCGGGCTGCCTAAGCTGGCCAGGAGGCGTGGGATGCATGGGGACCCACCCAGATTCTGACAGCGGCCCCTGCAGGTCGGGCAGACATGGAGTGTGGTGGCCCTTGTGACGAAGCCTCTGGGGAGGGGAGTGCAGGCCGGCCGGGTCCCCTTGCCCGAGCAGCCCAGAGTCACCCTGGTTGGCCCCCTGCGGATGGCCTGCC
>NW_027925100.1:0-226 GCF_054177405.1 Leptonychotes weddellii
ACCTGTCTTTATTGCCTTTAACTAGTACCCAGCTTTATTTCTCTTTGACAAAACAGAGTACAAATCATTTGAGAGAAAGGAAGGATGCAACCTTTCTAACTGCTAAAGATGTGCTTGTTCTTATACTTTTTATTTTATTTTTTTTTTATTCTTATGTTAATCCCCATACATTACATCATTAATTTTAGATGAAGTGTTCCATGATTCATTGTTTGTGCATAACACC
>NW_027925101.1:0-226 GCF_054177405.1 Leptonychotes weddellii
GACCTTTTGGCTCCTTTTGGGGGGACGGGGCAAGGAGTGGGGAGTTGGTGGGGGTTGTCAGGCAGCTGCCTCTGGGGCGGAGTGTTTATTAGAAAAAGAACGGGACAGAGGCTTTGGGGTCAGCAGACCCGGGCCCCACCCCCACTTGGCCTGTTAGTCGTCATGTGACCTCATACAACTCAGCATGCCCCCCCCCCCCACCGCCCACCCAGGCCGTCTTTTTCCA
>NW_027925102.1:0-226 GCF_054177405.1 Leptonychotes weddellii
GGCCGTGGTCAGGCCGGGGTCAAGGCTGTGGAGCCCGCGGAGGCAAGGCTGAAGACAAGGAGTGGATCCAGGTCACCAAGCTGGGCTGCCTGGTCAAGGACATGAAGATCAAGTCCCTGAAGGAGATCTATCTCTTCTCTCTGCCTATCAAGGAATCTGAGATCATTGATTTCTTCCTGGGAGCATCCCTCAAGGACGAGGTTCTGAAGATCATGCCTGTGCAAAA
>NW_027925103.1:0-226 GCF_054177405.1 Leptonychotes weddellii
AGATAAGATGCCTATTAGTTAAATGGTTGAGAGTCAGTGGGTTGGCTATGGAGTTGGTTTCATTGTCATTAAGGCAAAAGGCAACAGTTTAGGCCAAGTTCCAGAGTTTCTAAAAATTTAACTGGAATTGAAAATTCTATTGTGTCTTTTCTGTATTACCTGAGGATTGAGGATGATATGGGTAGTGAAGTAAAGTATTGAGCCTTCCAAAGCTCCTTAATAAAAA
>NW_027925104.1:0-226 GCF_054177405.1 Leptonychotes weddellii
CAGTTAGAGAAGAAACTCAGTCTTCCAATGGGAAGTGATCTTGTGTTGTTGTTGTTTTACAAATATTTTTCAGTTTGTGATTCCCTAATATTTGAAATCTTGGGAAAGAAACTGCTATAGGAAAGATCAGGGCTATCCACGAGGAATACACATGAATGATCCTGATGCATTTTGTTTCTGGGGACTCGGTGACACCTGAGTCACCAGCGGGGAATCACTTATCCCA
>NW_027925105.1:0-226 GCF_054177405.1 Leptonychotes weddellii
TACCACAACACATGAGAAGTGCTTACTATGTGGCCTGTCACACAGGAAGAGCTCAAAAAATAATAGCAATAATTACGGGGTGGATTTCAGCAGTTCAGATCTTTGGCATCTCTTGACTATTCTTTCACTTAATATCTGCAAGTTATTTCTATAAGACTTTTCCTAAGTTATTAGGATTCTTCTTTAATTGATTTGATTTTTCCAAATGGCAAAAATTGATAAGGCA
>NW_027925106.1:0-1351 GCF_054177405.1 Leptonychotes weddellii
GAATTTTGTGTGTTGTCTGTCTTCCCTCACTAGAATATAAGAAATGGAGGATTTTGCTGTTTTTTAAATATATCCCCAGCACTAGAATAGTACCCAGCACACATTCGGCACTCAACATCGGATGGATTAATTAAGCAAGTAAGTAATGAGATGGAATGAGATAAGACACAATGAGGTGAGGCAAGATGAAATGGAATGAGGGGAGGAGTCAGTCAAGGTCCGCTCCCAGATTCTTAGCCTCTAGAGCCCTGTAGAATATCCTCAGATATACTTCAGAGAGCCATTCAGGGGTCATGGGATGCTGCTAGCTTCAACAGCCACACTTGTGTGAACGCTCTGCTCACTGCTACGTCCTGCAGAACAGAACAATCTTGGCCCTCAGGTGCTCCCAGGAAATATGTCATCCCTAAGTAGCTGAGTTTCTCAGTAGTTTCAGCCCTGAAGTATTTTTATAGTAACAATTTTGATGGGAAGTTCTAAAACACACGGCACACTCTCCAGCCTTCTAAAAAAGTGCTCGAATTAACTTTTTCTTGATGAGTTCTGGGTCAGCCTCATGAGTGAGAGTGCTGAGAGAGGAAGCGCTCCCGAGAGTCTGCAGGTAGAGGGATATTTGCTCCTGCACTCAAGTCCCAGCTACGCTACTCACAGAGTCGGTGTCTGGTCATGACGGTTTGATTATCTTTGCTGTCAGGAGGCCCGCTGTCCTTTCTGAACATGGCCACAGACCCTTTCTTTACTCTCTAAAATGCAGCCTCAAAACACAATTGAAGCTTATTCTCATTGTGATGAAATGAAAAGTAGGTTCTAGTAAGAGATTTGCCCATGGTTAATGAGCGAGAATTGTTGCACATAAAATGTGGAACATCAGTTGTCTGGGATCTTGATAGATGAGTTTGCCAGACAGCTGGTGTGTTATCGTACAACTCGTAATTGAAATCAACTTTTGAGAAAGTCGGCATTTCTTTCAGAAATGGGGGTGGGAGGACAGGGAGGATGAGCCTTAGAATTCTAGCTGGCTATTGGCCCAAAGTCCAAAAGGAGAGGAATGAGGTTTCTGGGACTTAACAGGGACCCATCAGTTTCTCAGCAGACTTTGCTCTTCTCTGAGTCCTCACTAACATTTCTCACCATTTCCCACCTCCATCAGGGATTGCCAGCCACAACCCTGCCCTTCGTTCTTTAAAAAAAAAAAAAAAATTTTAATTAAAAAAAATTTTAAAGATTTTTAACATTTATTTATTTAGGGAGAGAGAAAGAAGGGGGTGGAGAGAGGAAGAGGGAGAGGGAGAGAGAGAATTTCAAGCAGACTCCACACTGAGTACAGAGCCCGATGCGGGGCTTGACCTCA
>NW_027925107.1:0-226 GCF_054177405.1 Leptonychotes weddellii
ACGGGCGGGGAGGACCCGCCGTTCCCGCACAGCTGGCTGGCGGCTGTCCTCACAGAGCTCATGGGGGGGTCAGAGCGGAAAACCCCTGTGTCATGTTCATGTTTCACCATTATGCGCCAGTTAAGTGAAGTGACACGGACGATTTATCAAGATGCGCAAAATCCACCCCGTCTCTCTGAGTCGGTCACACGGCCGCAAGTGGCCCCGCGAGGGCCGGCTTTCTCCA
>NW_027925108.1:0-226 GCF_054177405.1 Leptonychotes weddellii
AGAGTTGCCTGCCCTGCTGGCCAAATACATCTCCTGCCCCTTTCCCTGGGCTCCTGCATCAAGTCCACACTGTAGCCTGTAGGATGAGCATCTCCTCCATCCGGGGTCCCCCCTGCCTCCCCGGGTCCCCATCCAGCCCCCGCCCCAGCAACGTGGTTCCTGCCAGGCCCATGTGTGGCCAGAACTCCCAGACCCTGCTTATGTTTCCTTCTTCTTGGAACACCCG
>NW_027925109.1:0-226 GCF_054177405.1 Leptonychotes weddellii
GAATGAGATAACAATATAAGTTATATTTCTGGCTCTGCTTTTAAATCGTGAGGGTATGCCCTTGAGCATTCCTCTTGTCCCATCAATAAGCCAATGCCTTGAGTAGCTCTGAGGGACTCAGGTCATGTTGCAGTCACATAAATGGAACTCCTGAAGTGAGGCAGTCCTTGTTCTAACTGCCTTATTTGCATGGACCTGGTCATACGCCTCCATGTCTCCAAGAGTC
>NW_027925110.1:0-226 GCF_054177405.1 Leptonychotes weddellii
AGACCCAAAATGTAGTTCCCTGAATTTTAGGCTACACAATCACAGCCTATTTCTCACTCCAAACCCCGTTTACATCCAGTGTGTTGTCCAGCAGAAACACCCAGGGGTCCTGTGCTGAGTAAGTGGTCAACATAAGGATCCTCTAAGGAAGGCAACTTGGACATTGACCTCGTGGTGCCAACCTGCCTGGGCTTGCTGGGCAAGGCCTTTTGTAGAATGATTACAG
>NW_027925111.1:0-226 GCF_054177405.1 Leptonychotes weddellii
CCATGGTGCAGGGAACAGAAGTTCAGTGGGTAAGCAGGGGAGCCCAGCCTCCGTCTGAGCTCTGTCTGGCTCCATGTGAAACCCACACACTCAGCCATCTGCTGGCACAGTGCTCTCAAACTTTCCATCACCTGGGCACATGCTGGTTCAGTAGGTCTGGGGCAAGCCCCTTGGGGGGTGCCGGGGCTGCTAGTGCATGGGCCGGACTTGGAGCACTAAGGGTCTA
>NW_027925112.1:0-226 GCF_054177405.1 Leptonychotes weddellii
GTGACTGGCTTCTTAATTAATTTACCTGATGAAGGAAACATTTTGTGCTCAAAGAGTAGGTAAGGACTGGGTCTGGAAACACACCATCAGGATGGAACAAACCTACTTCTAATGAGGTCAGAAAAGAAAAAGGAACATTTAAGAGAAATTGGCCAGAGTGGATGAGGGAAGGACCAATGACATTTTCAGGAGCAGAAGATTGTGTATGTGACTGACCCCTCATTAA
>NW_027925113.1:0-226 GCF_054177405.1 Leptonychotes weddellii
TAGTATATGCACATGGAGCTAATTCAGTAGGTACAATGGGTAGACAGGGAAAAAAAGGTCTCCCTCCTTTCCCTGCTTCCCAGTCACCCAGATGCCTTTCCAGAGGCAACTGTTTATCCATTTCTTATGCCTCCTTCCACACATAGTTAATGTTTGCAAACCCTCATGAATCTTACTCACTCCCCTCCACTGTAACATACCATATGAACATTTTTTTCACTTAGCA
>NW_027925114.1:0-226 GCF_054177405.1 Leptonychotes weddellii
CTGAGATCAAGAGTCCCTTGCTTTACCTACCGACTGAGCCGGCCAGGCGTCCTGATACTCAGAGGGGTTAGTAAGGGACTTGCCCCAAGCCACACTGTGAGGGGATGAGCGGGGCTGGCTTGCAGGAGTCAACCTGGAGACTAGGTCCATGACCTCCTGGCTCCTCAGCAGGCTCCTCATTTCCAAATACCCCCCAATCGCAGTGGGGGGCGGGGCAGCAGTCTCC
>NW_027925115.1:0-226 GCF_054177405.1 Leptonychotes weddellii
CCGACTCACCGGCACGCGGCGCACACGAAGCAGTCGGGGTGGTAGGTCTTGCCCAGCGCCGACACCACCTCGCCCTCGATGAACTGGTCGCAGCTGAAGCAGCGGGTCCCATACAGCCGCTGGTAGTCCCGCGTGCAGATGTACTCGCCCTGCCGCACGAAGAAGCCGCCCTCGGCCAGGTCACAGCCGCATGCTGGGGTGGGGAGCAGCAGCGTCAGCGGGGTGC
>NW_027925116.1:0-226 GCF_054177405.1 Leptonychotes weddellii
GGTGGGTATTGAGGAGGGCACATTCTGCATGGAGCACTGGGTGTTATGCACAAACAATGAATCATGGAACACTACATCTAAAACTAATAATATAATGTATGGGGATTAACATAAGAAGAAAAAAAGAAAAAAAAAGAGACTACCTTTTTTTTTACTTTTGTTATGGAATAAAAAGAAAACATCTATTTAGTCAATATGTGCATATGCTCACTCTTTAATTGGTTTA
>NW_027925117.1:0-1351 GCF_054177405.1 Leptonychotes weddellii
GCAGGAGGGCGTGGCTTCCCCACTCAGGGGATGGCATTCACCTGATTCTGTGTTTTCAGTAGGGCTCCCTGCCAAGTAGAGCCTGGCGCCCTTTAGTTCAGAGGGGAATTCTCCAGTCTTCTGCTGAGGTAGAGGAGGAGAGACCCGAAGAGACTAACTGGCTCTAATGCAAATTTTCCACCATCCCCATCTTGGTCTTTAGAAGTTCCAGTGCCTGCCTCCAGTTCCTCAGTTCTTCTGGTTTTTTATGGCATAAACCAGCTTGCTTCTTAGTGTACTCTCTCTCTGACCTGGGATTTCTGATTTCTTGCTTGCTCTTCTTTAAGGCAAGGACCTGAGCTCCTTTTTCTACATTCATGCTGAGCAATATTGTCTCTTTTTATGGCCTCAAGTACATCTGAATGTCTATAATTTTTGTTAATCTGGATCTACTGAGAGGCAGATGCCAACATGGTTTTAGACATGCAAGAGAACATAAGACAATTTAACCCACATGCTAACTAGCACTTATCATATTCCATGATGATACGTGTGATTACTGGTGAAAAAGTCCTCATTAGCCTGTAAGTGTCCTGAGAGGGATGAGGTGGGCTGCCCATCCCCAGCCCAGAGCACATCGACCGCATGGAGCGGGCTCTTGATTTATGTCCATGGGCTGAATGAATAAAACGCAACTGGCTGGAAGCTGAAAATACGAGTTAGGTCCTAGGAAAACTGGGCATGTAGTTTTTTGCACTGTGAATTCAGGGAGGAGTCTTCTAAAATGGCACAAGAAGGCAAGGGGCCACAGCAGGAAAGGTATCACCCTTGGTTTCCTGCACGGGCTGGCCTTACTCTCTGTTCTGCGGTTGCCAACATCAACAGTGACTCTTATCCTTAGGAAAGGGGAGATTTGTCAGAATTAGCAGAAATGAAACACCGCACTGGGAAAATGCACTCGCTGTGGCCACAGGACTCGAGGCAGGCGTCCGGTGCCTGCTCGCTTTGCTAGGTAACTGCTCCAGAGTTTCCTGTCTTCACTGAGCCAACCCAGAAGCAGAAATACCATCCCAAAGTGGGAGGTTATGTGGGGTTAGGGAGGGTACGATGGATGGCCTGGCCAATGTCCGCCTCAGGCACAAACCGGGGGTTTCCATAACTATTTAACAGGAATCATTACGTAGCTTCTGCTGAGCTAAGTGGGGAGGGCGTTCAAAGTGACCGCTGTCTTGTCTCTGTTAGGGATCAGATGTGTGTGCGCCTCCAAAATTCACATGTTAAAGCCTCAACTCTCAACACGATAGTGTTCAAAGGTAGGGCCTCTGGGAGGTAATGAGGTTTACACGAGCTCATGAAGGCGGGACCCCCACAA
>NW_027925118.1:0-226 GCF_054177405.1 Leptonychotes weddellii
AGAATTAGGGAGGGGTCAGGAATGTCAAACACTGAAAATATCATTACCCTATCATTTGTAAACACAAAGGAGAAAAGAAAATTCTCTAAAAAGAAACCAAATAAAACTTAGAAGCCATCTAGTTAATAATATTACAAACATTTATGTGGAAATTATAAAGGGTTTCTGTTCCCAGTGACCACATAAACATGAGGTGGTTGGGCAATGGGCATGAATTTCAAAGTAC
>NW_027925119.1:0-226 GCF_054177405.1 Leptonychotes weddellii
TATTGATGGGCACCTATTATGTGCCAAGACCATTCCAGGGGGAGATAGGGATTCAGCAGTGCACAAAGCAGGCATGAACTCTACCCTCTTGGCACTTGCATTGGAGGGAGGGGGCAAGAAGTAAATAGGCAGATAAAAATATAATGTCAGGTGGTAAACTGGCTAACCGGAAAAGAAAGCAGACTAATGGAGGAAGGGGGGCTCTCTTGCTAACCTATGTGGGGAA
>NW_027925120.1:0-226 GCF_054177405.1 Leptonychotes weddellii
CAAGTCCCTCGCTGGGGGATGTAGGACGGCGCAGCTGCATGACAGAGGCTCCTCAAAAAAGGGCGCCTGAACGGAGACTTACCAGGTGATCCTGCAAGCCCCCTGGTCAGGGTGTAGTTAGAAGAATTGAAAGCAGGGACTCGAACAGATAGGTGTACACGCATGATTATAGCAGCATTGTTCACAATAGCCGAAAGGTAGAAACATCCACATGTTCACAAGCGGA
>NW_027925121.1:0-226 GCF_054177405.1 Leptonychotes weddellii
CAAACAATGGGCCAAAGACCTTTACCGACACCTCACCAGAGAAGATATACAGATAGCAAGTAGCATATAGAAAGACATTCCACATCGTATAGCACTACGGAAATGCAACCTAAAACAATGAGATACCATTACACGCCTATTAGAACAGCCAAAATCCAGAACACTGACAACACCAATTTTGCTGGTGAGCCTGTGAACAATAAGAACTCTCACTCACTGCTGGTGG
>NW_027925122.1:0-226 GCF_054177405.1 Leptonychotes weddellii
GGATGGATGCGTGAAGCCTGGAGATAGGGCCCCCTGGCGCCCTCGGGGGCCTCACGCTGAAGCAGAATGAGGTGAGGAGCGCCTAGTCTAGGGTGGTGGAAGTGAGGAGGGAGGTCAGGGCTAAGGAAGACCCTTTGGAGAAAAACAAACCCAGCGCTACCTGCTGAGTGGCCTGGGATGGGAGGAAAGGAGGAGAGGGAAATCTAGTCTCCAGCATTAGCGACAC
>NW_027925123.1:0-226 GCF_054177405.1 Leptonychotes weddellii
AGGAGAGTGATGAGAGATGAGGGCCTGGAGGTGTAGATGACCATGGAAAGCAGGTTCTGTAGACTCAGAGGTAAACTAAGGATGGTCCAGCTGAGTAGATGACAAGAGGGCTAGTCTTTAAGGGGTGTGTGGTAGTATTTAAAATATGTCCACCCAGGGAAAGAAACAACAAATGTTGGAGAGGTTGTGGAGAAAGGGGAACCCTCTTACACTGTTGGTGGGAATG
>NW_027925124.1:0-226 GCF_054177405.1 Leptonychotes weddellii
CTTTGCAGTAGTGTGAAGAGTGGAGAACAAGGGGTGCCTGGGTGGCTCAGTGGTTATGCATCTGCCTTCAGCTCAGGTCATGATCCCGGGGTCCTGGGATCGAGTCCCACATCAGACTCCCTGCTCAGTGGGGAGCCTGCTTCTCCCTCTCCTCCCTGCTCGTACTCTCTCTCGCTATTTCTGTAGCTATCTCTCTCTCAAATAAATAAAAATCTTAAAAAAAAGA
>NW_027925125.1:0-226 GCF_054177405.1 Leptonychotes weddellii
ACAATGTAGCTGGTCACCCAAGAATTTTGGTGGAGATGTACAATGAGATTAATACTGTTTTCATGCCTTCTGAACACAACATCTACTTATATGCACTGTGAAACCAAAAAATGCATTTAACTCGCTTTATTGAGATATTTGCTTTCTTGCAGTGGTCTGGAACTGAAGTTGAAATATCTCTGTGATAGGTTCGTACATATCACAACCAGGATATTGACATTGATAC
>NW_027925126.1:0-226 GCF_054177405.1 Leptonychotes weddellii
CTGGCAAGCTCACAATCCAGGAAGACCTGATGTTTCCATTTGAGTCTGAAGGCAGGAAGAAAGCTGATGTCCTAGTTCATAAAGCAGGAAGAGTTCATTTTTTTCTTACTTGGAGAAGGGTTCATCTTTCTCTTTTATTCAGGCCTTCAACTGATTGACAAGGCCCACCACACAAGGGAGCACAATGTTTTTTTTTTTTATTATGTTATGGTAGTCACCATACATC
>NW_027925127.1:0-226 GCF_054177405.1 Leptonychotes weddellii
AAATTAAGGCTGAACTTCAACATTAACATAATTTATTAAAATGATAAGAAACGAGTTAAAATGCTTTATAATTGTAATAAATAAACTTTATATAGGTTTCAGAAGAAACAGACTGTCCCCTACCATATTATCCAAGAAGATGTCCCTCATTCTCTATTTCTTTCTAGCTTTAAAATAGCACTACTCTAAAAAAAAAAAAAAATAGCACTACTCTAAGTAATCCCCA
>NW_027925128.1:0-1351 GCF_054177405.1 Leptonychotes weddellii
CTTTTTCTAACAATTAGTCAAGAGAAACAGAAAGTAAAACGATGTAAATTATGACATCATATACATATACTAAATGTGGGGAGAGAAGTAAAAATGTAGTGCTTTTAGAATGGTTTCAATTTTTTAAGATTTTATTTATTTATTTGAGAAAGAGAGACCAGGAGTGGGAGAGGGATAGGGGGAGAGGGAGAGGGAGGAGCAGAGTTGATTAACTTGATTAAGCAGAGTTGATTAAGCATCAACTTAATATAAACTGCTGTATGCATAAGGAGTTATATATGAGCTAAATAGTAACCACAAATCAAAATCCTATATCAATGCACACACAAAAAGCAAAAGGAATCCATGCATATTACTAAAAGAGCCATCAAACCATAAGGGAAGAGAGCAAGAGAAGAAGAAATGAAAATAGAAGAACCACATAAACAATCATAGAACAACTGACAAAATGGCAATAAGTACATACCTATCAATAATTAGTTTAAATGTAAATGGATTAAGTGCTGCAATTAAGAGATATAGGGTGGAAAAATGGATATAAAATAAGGCCCATTTATGTGTTGTCTAAAAAAGGCTCATTTCAGGCCTATAGACACGTGGAGATTGAACATGAAGGAATGAAAAACAGGTACCATGAAAATGGAAGCAAAAAGAAAGCTAGGTAACACTACATATATCAGACAAAATGGACCTTAAAACAAGCACTGAAACAAGAGACAAATAATCACACTTCATAATAATAAAGGGACCAATCCAATAAGAGGACACAATAATTGTAAATATTTATGCACTCAACATTGGAGTACCTAAATACATAACAACTATTAACAAACATAAAGGAAGAAACTGACAGTAATGTAATAATTGTAAGCGACTTTAGCACCCATTTACATCAATGGATAGATTATCCAAAAAGAAAAGCAACAAGGAAATAGTGTTAAGGATACATTGATGACACATCTGAACTGGCCTTAAAAGCTGTATGCAGAACATTCCAACCAAAACAGCAGAATACACATTCTTTTCAAATGCACTTGGAACGTTCTTGAAAATAGATCGTATTTGAAGCCCAAAACAAGTCTTATCCAATTATAAAAGACTGAAATCACATCATGCATCTTTTCCAACAACAACAATATGAAACTGGAAATCAATAAAAAAAAATCAGGAAAGAACACAAATGCATGCAGGCTAAGTAACATACTCCCAAATAATGAATGGGTCAACCAAGAATTCAAAAAGGAAATTAAAAATACAGGACAAAAATTAAAATGAAAACACAACTGTCCAAAATCCTTGAAAGCAATAGCTGGTATAAGAGGGAAGATAATAGCAATACAGTCTACCTCAA
>NW_027925129.1:0-226 GCF_054177405.1 Leptonychotes weddellii
AATGATGTACTGTATGGTGACAAACATAACATAATAAAATAAAATTTTAAAAAATTGTTTGCTGAAAAAACTGGTGTTGATCTAGGGATGCTAAGTCAGAATTCAGTACTTCCTCTCTTTCCACGCCTTCAGACCCAAATCAAGTTGGGAAAACTGAGACATAAGTAGCTTCCGCTTCCATCCTTGAGTTTTTACTAAAGCCTAATTACTGAAAAGAGAGTCATCG
>NW_027925130.1:0-226 GCF_054177405.1 Leptonychotes weddellii
AGGGTTCCTGCCCTAACAGAGAACTGCGGTGGGGCTTTCACATTGATGGACTATCTTTCCCTCTGCTCCATTTACAGGGGACACCTGAAAGAGAGGGGCCTTGTACATAACCTCTAAACCAGGGCTCGGTCCCATCCCAGGATAGAGAGGATTATTGGCTCTCCCTACAGCCACACTCTTGCTTTGTCTCCCTGTGGGCCGAGTGTACTTCCTGTCCCCTGGCCCG
>NW_027925131.1:0-226 GCF_054177405.1 Leptonychotes weddellii
AATAAAAAAAAAAAAAAAAGAAGCAGGCTACAGACAGTGGCACCAATACTACTTGATTCTTCAATCCACTGGTTACTCATCTCATGCCAAACCTGGGCCAAGCCCTGAGCTGAGTGTGGGGGAACAGAATATAGCTAGCACAGACTCTTCCCTAAGGGAACGAGACCAAGACACATCATGATCACACATCATGATCTCATGAGGCCATAACTGAGAGCTGCAGAGA
>NW_027925132.1:0-226 GCF_054177405.1 Leptonychotes weddellii
GTGCTAGAACACAATGTGTCGTTATTTTCGCTGGCCAGGAGCAGGGCCCGGGCCGGAGCAGGTGAGGCCACTGCAGGGTGACGTTTGAGGATGTTTGAGGACGGGCTGCCCCCTGTGCTGACCCTGCAGTTTCGGCCCTAGAGAGGCAGTGCCTCCTTAATTGCTGCTCTGCAGGGGCCTCATTCCCCTCGCTCTAGTCTAGGCCCTGGAGGTGAGAGCTGACAGA
>NW_027925133.1:0-226 GCF_054177405.1 Leptonychotes weddellii
AACATAACGGTCATAGGCCATTGTAACCAACAGGAAACATTCTGCTCCAAGCAGGGACACATATAAGAATATCTGGGCTCCACAACCAGCCAGAGAGATGGACTTCCTGCCAGACAAGTAATTGAAAGCCATCTTGGGTACAGTGGTGCAGATGAGCATGAGGTCCATGAGGGACAGTTGGCTGAGGAGGAAGTACATGAGTGTGTGAAGCTGGGTGTCCAGGAAG
>NW_027925134.1:0-226 GCF_054177405.1 Leptonychotes weddellii
AAGCAATCATATCAGAAGTCATGTATTAGTTCATCCTGTTTCTAGTTGTTGTTTGACTACCTGGTTAAAGTGTTGTTTGCCAGATTTCTCCACAGCAAAGGTATCGTTTCACTCTGGATTATGTTTTTAAATTTAGGCAGATAGCTCCTTAGGCAGCATGGTCAAGAACCACTTAACGCCAGCAGCTGCAGGATCAGCTCCTTGTGTATCTCTGGCCTCAGCCACT
>NW_027925135.1:0-226 GCF_054177405.1 Leptonychotes weddellii
GTTTTCTTTTTATATCTTTTTGTTTTGGTTTTGGTTGCTTATTTGTTTAATGCATGGCTGGATTATGTTATTGAAATCTATCTTTCATCTCCAACTGAGTTAAATCTCATGTTGCTATTCTGGGAGGAGCAGCCTTAGGTATGTCATGGTTACTTTGGGATGAGTGTGATACTGATTAGGGGTATTTTCCACTCTTTCTCTTATCATGTCCAGCTGTTAAACTCCA
>NW_027925136.1:0-226 GCF_054177405.1 Leptonychotes weddellii
CCAGATACAGACCTGAGTGTGTCTCTCAGGTCTGTGTTCTTTCTAAGTTTACCAAATATATACATAGCCCTCAAAATATCATAGATTAAATTACTTTAGCCTTTCTCAAAACGAGCATTGGAAGATGCTATAATTCAGGTCACCCGGCTGGCTCGGTCAGTGGAGTATGAGACTCTTGATCTCACAGTTGTGAGTATGACCCACATTGGAGATACAGCTTAATTAA
>NW_027925137.1:0-226 GCF_054177405.1 Leptonychotes weddellii
CCTGCTGCTGGTTGTGAATGATCTTCTGTTGCTCTCTGATTTCCTCCTCGAGATCATCCTTTAACTCCTGGAGTTGAAACACCTCACACTCTAGTTCTATGATCTCGTCTAGGATTTTAGGGTCGAGCGCAGGAACAGAGCGACTCTGTTGTCCTAGGCTCTCCAGTTCTTCTCTCAGATGAGGATTTTCGCCTGTCACGGATGGGAGACACCTGTCTTTGTCCTC
>NW_027925138.1:0-226 GCF_054177405.1 Leptonychotes weddellii
AGGAAACCGAGGGTTGCTGGAGGGGACGGGGGTGGGGAGATGGGGTAACTGGGTGATGGGCATTAAGGAGGGCACGTGATGTAATGAGCACTGGGTGTTATATGCAACTGATGAATCACTGAACTCTACTTCTGAAACTAATAATACACTTTATGTTAATTAATTGAATTTAAATAAAATTAAATTTAAAAAAAAGGAAATGTGTGTATAGACCGAATGGGTGAAA
>NW_027925139.1:0-1351 GCF_054177405.1 Leptonychotes weddellii
AGAGTCTCGCCATTTCTGGGGAAGTCAAGTACTTACCTACCTTCTGACCACCAACCCCACTCTGGGTATGACCCATGAGAAATAAAGGCACATGTTCGCAAAGAAGCTGCATACAAATGTTTACAACAGCCCCACCGGTAACTGTCCCAAACCAGACACAACCCAGTGTCCTTCGGCGGCAGAGCAGGCCAAGAAACAGTGGCCTGTCCACACCGTGGAATTCTACTCAGCAAGGGAAAGGAACCCATGCCCACATGGATGAGTCTCAGACACATCCTGCTAAAGGACCCAAAGGGCCACGTCCTGTAGGATTCATTGTACGATATTCCAGAGAAAGCACAAGTACAAGAAGGGAAAACAGGTGCGTGCTTGCCTGGCCTGGGGGGAAGAGGTGCTGAGTGCGCAGAAGGGGAGGGTCTGAGCTGTCAGACCCTTCCGTGTCTCAAGCGTGTGGTCGGCTATGTGTGTTTTCAAAACCTCACAGAACTGAACGTGGGAAGGGAGAACTTTACCGTATGTGCAAGATAAATGGATGCAGGGATATAATCATAGAGCCGGAGTTGTTTTGCTATTACTTCTAAGGGGCTCTCTCCTGTGCTGTGGGCCCGCAGGAGGCAATGTCCCACGCCTGGGAGAGCGCCGAGGTCAGAGCAGAGCACATCCACACCTCAGGCCTGGGCTCTGCTGGCAGATTCCCTGCTGAGGAGCCTGGATGTGCAAGTCTGAGCTAAAGTCAGACGGACCGTCTTAGAGAAGGCTGACGGTAAGCCCAGGGCGGGAAGCTGTCTGCAGCTGCAGGTCATCCAGACACATGGAGGGCCCCCTCACCCGCTGCCCCGACACCCTGCATGGCTCCGGGTGCCTGCACGGGAGGCTCTGGCAGTGGGCCCCGTGGTCTGCACGGAAGCAGCGCCCGCCCCGGGAGGCACGCTGCTGAGCACACGGATCCTGGTTGATCCCATTCTTCCACTTGTCACCTGGGAAGGACACTGGTATGAAGAACACCTATCTGTCCTCTCCCCGACCGGCCACTTGGGAGAAACGTGAGTGCCCACGGGGGGAGAGACCACGCCGCCCGGCTGGCACCCCAAGGAAGTTCTCTGGCCCAGCAGGGCAGCGTCCTCCCCGGCCCAGCCCAGCTGAGGGCTCGGGGCAGAGAGGACACAGCCGGCAGGAGCTGCTCCTACCTGGCATGCGAGTGGCGGTCAGGGGGCTGGACAGGGCCATGCCGATCTCCGTCATCCCGTACCGCTCCAGCAGAGTGTGGCCTGTGATGTCCTGCCACTTCTCCAGCACAGGCAGGGGCAGGGCGGCCGATCCCGAAACCATCAACCTACCAGCACAACAGAGG
>NW_027925140.1:0-226 GCF_054177405.1 Leptonychotes weddellii
GTGCCGGCCTGTCTGTCTGTGCACATCCAGTACACACCCATGCACGAGCACAAACGCGCGGGCCCCCCCTTCTGACCATAAGCCCCTTGGAGCTATGCTACGATGGTACCTGATGTTTATTTTTGAACATTCCGGAACCTGTCACAGTGACTGGTCACTAAATGTTTGTCAGTTTAAGTAGCTGGTTCCCTCGGGCCCAATGCTGTCTCAAAGGCCTACACGGTCA
>NW_027925141.1:0-226 GCF_054177405.1 Leptonychotes weddellii
ATCTCCCCGGTCTCCCGCCCGACTCCCTGCTTACCAGGCCTGTGACCGAGTGTTTCTGTCTCTGGCACATGACCTCGTGTGGAGTCTCCAAACCCAGCAGATCCCTGTGGTGCGCACCCGTGCCACTCCTCCCAGGGGAGGAAGGGGAGTCTCCCCAGATCTGCTGCTTGTTAGGTCCCTGCTGGAAGAGCAATGGCCCGACTGTACCGCAGATCATGGTTTATGG
>NW_027925142.1:0-226 GCF_054177405.1 Leptonychotes weddellii
CCATGAAAATAACATATTAAAGAATTTGACAAAATGGATATAAAAACAAACAACTCACATAATAAACCCCAGCATGAAATGCTATTTAAAATATACCCATAATCAAGAAAAAAAAATGACAGATATGTCTGTGTTTAAGAAAAGCAACTTACACATTACAATGGTTTTTGAATTACTATTTTACTTTTTTTTTTTTTTTTAAGATTTTTTATTTATTTGACAGAGA
>NW_027925143.1:0-226 GCF_054177405.1 Leptonychotes weddellii
CTCCCCTCACATGGAAAGCTAGGGCTCGCTGGAGTTGGGTATTTACCTTGACCCAAGTGAGTTAGGCTCTGATAAAACCCTAGCTGATTAGGGTCTGGTAAAATAGTTTCTTCTGAAGGCAAGCCTTGTTAAGAACAGAATGATCTGGCATTTTTCCTCCCTGACTGGAAGCATAAAGGGTTTTTCTTCAATATTTATCATGAGGACCCGATAGTGTAAGGAGGAG
>NW_027925144.1:0-226 GCF_054177405.1 Leptonychotes weddellii
ATCTCCCCGGTCTCCCGCCCGACTCCCTGCTTACCAGGCCTGTGACCGAGTGTTTCTGTCTCTGGCACATGACCTCGTGTGGAGTCTCCAAACCCAGCAGATCCCTGTGGTGCGCACCCGTGCCACTCCTCCCAGGGGAGGAAGGGGAGTCTCCCCAGATCTGCTGCTTGTTAGGTCCCTGCTGGAAGAGCAATGGCCCAACTGTACCGCAGATCATGGTTTATGG
>NW_027925145.1:0-226 GCF_054177405.1 Leptonychotes weddellii
CATTTATATAGCAGCATTATCAACAATAGCCAAACTATAGAGAGAACCCAAATGTCCATTAGCTGATGAATGGATAAAGAAGATGTGATATATATACATAATGGAATATTATTCAGCCATCAAAAAGAATGAAATCTTGCTGTTTGCAATGACATGGATGGAGCTAGGGTGTATTATGCTAAGTAAAATAAGTCAGAGAGAGAAATACCATATTATCTCACTCATA
>NW_027925146.1:0-226 GCF_054177405.1 Leptonychotes weddellii
CAGCAGTCATGTTCCCTAGTGACCCAACAGATCAAGAATACTTATTCCAGGGGCGCCTGGGTGGCTCAGTTGGTTAAGCGACTGCCTTCGGCTCAGATCATGATCCTGGAGTCCCGGGATCGAGCCCCACATTGGGCTCCCTGGGAGCCTGCTTCTCCCTCTGGCCCTTCCCGCTTCATGTACTCTCTCTCTCTCTCTCATTTCCGCCCTCTCAAATAAATAATAA
>NW_027925147.1:0-226 GCF_054177405.1 Leptonychotes weddellii
ATGATAAACACGCATCTTTCAATGCATGGCTTTAAGTGCCATTGTTTTTGCACACTCTGAAATGTGATATTTTTTCCCAGCCCCACACTGTGATGTCATAAATTAAAGTCCCGTGCAGAATGTCATTATCTCTGCTCTATTGCACTCATGCCCAGTAGTTGACTGTAGTCTATGCTTCATCCCATCCAAGTTTATAAAAGGAACTTTGGAACTTCAGTTGTGTTCA
>NW_027925148.1:0-226 GCF_054177405.1 Leptonychotes weddellii
AGGAGGAGCGCTATGGGAATACCAAAGCACTACTTTATAGAAAGGAAACATTGAAGCAAAAATACTTTCTGAATATATACTGTACATTATGTAAACAAACATTCATAATAAGAATCAACACAGGCCAAAATATTGTTTTCTAGGAAATCAGAATCTTCTTCCTTTTAAGTCACACACACACACACACACACACACACACACTGAAGATGCTTTTTTGTTAAGAAAA
>NW_027925149.1:0-226 GCF_054177405.1 Leptonychotes weddellii
ATGTAATAGTATAGAGATTAACAGTGAGGCTCTGTGACATGGAAATGGCAAAGAAGGGAACTCCAGGAGACTCCAGCAGGAGATGAACTACCAAAAACTGTCAGAATGAACTTTATAAGAACCCTGGAAATTAATCACAGGATTCCAGCAACAAGGCACACTCTTAATCAAGAAAAAGGTAGCTGTTTTAACTTGCCCTCACTCTGTGCCCTGCATCCCAGCTAGG
>NW_027925150.1:0-1351 GCF_054177405.1 Leptonychotes weddellii
GCAGGAGGGCGTGGCTTCCCCACTCAGGGGATGGCATTCACCTGATTCTGTGTTTTCAGTAGGGCTCCCTGCCAAGTAGAGCCTGGCGCCCTTTAGTTCAGAGGGGAATTCTCCAGTCTTCTGCTGAGGTAGAGGAGGAGAGACCCGAAGAGACTAACTGGCTCTAATGCAAATTTTCCACCATCCCCATCTTGGTCTTCAGAAGTTCCAGTGCCTGCCTCCAGTTCCTCAGTTCTTCTGGTTTTTTATGGCATAAACCAGCTTGCTTCTTAGTGTACTCTCTCTCTGACCTGGGATTTCTGATTTCTTGCTTGCTCTTCTTTAAGGCAAGGACCTGAGCTCCTTTTTCTACATTCATGCTGAGCAATATTGTCTCTTTTTATGGCCTCAAGTACATCTGAATGTCTATAATTTTTGTTAATCTGGATCTACCGAGAGGCAGATGCCAACATGGTTTTAGACATGCAAGAGAACATAAGACAATTTAACCCACATGCTAACTAGCACTTATCATATTCCATGATGATACGTGTGATTACGGGTGAAAAAGTCCTCATTAGCCTGTAAGTGTCCTGAGAGGAATGAGGTGGGCTGCCCAGCCCCAGCCCAGAGCACATCGACTGCATGGAGCGGGCTCTTGATTTATGTCCATGGGCTGAATGAATAAAACGCAACTGGCTGGAAGCTGAAAATACGAGTTAGGTCCTAGGAAAACTGGGCATGTAGTTTTTTGCACTGTGAATTCAGGGAGGAGTCTTCTAAAATGGCACAAGAAGGCAAGGGGCCACAGCAGGAAAGGTATCACCCTTGGTTTCCTGCACGGGCTGGCCTTACTCTCTGTTCTGCGGTTGCCAACATCAACAGTGACTCTTATCCTTAGGAAAGGGGAGATTTGTCAGAATTAGCAGAAATGAAACACCGCACTGGGAAAATGCACTCGCTGTGGCCACAGGACTCGAGGCGGGCGTCCGGTGCCTGCTCGCTTTGCTAGGTAACTGCTCCAGAGTTTCCTGTCTTCACTGAGCCAACCCAGAAGCAGAAATACCATCCCAAAGTGGGAGGTTATGTGGGGTTAGGGAGGGTACGATGGATGGCCTGGCCAATGTCCGCCTCAGGCACAAACCGGGGGTTTCCATAACTATTTAACAGGAATCATTACGTAGCTTCTGCTGAGCTAAGTGGGGAGGGCGTTCAAAGTGACCGCTGTCTTGTCTCTGTTAGGGATCAGATGTGTGTGCACCTCCAAAATTCACATGTTAAAGCCTCAACTCTCAACACGATAGTGTTCAAAGGTAGGGCCTCTGGGAGGTAATGAGGTTTACACGAGCTCATGAAGGCGGGACCCCCACAA
>NW_027925151.1:0-226 GCF_054177405.1 Leptonychotes weddellii
AAGATGTCCATCGACAGATGACTGGATAAAGAAGATGTGGTATATATATACAATGGAATATTATGCAGCCATCAAAAGGAATGAGATCTTGCCATTTGCAACGACGTGGGTGGAACTGGAGGGTATTATGTTGAGTGAAATAAGTCAAACAGAGAAAGACATGTATCATATGATCTCACTGATATGAGGAATTCTTAATTGCAGGAAACAAACTGAGTGTTGTTGG
>NW_027925152.1:0-226 GCF_054177405.1 Leptonychotes weddellii
GTTTTCTTTTTATATCTTTTTGTTTTGGTTTTGGTTGCTTATTTGTTTAATGCATGGCTGGATTATGTTATTGAAATCTATCTTTCATCTCCAACTGAGTTAAATCTCATGTTGCTATTCTGGGAGGAGCAGCCTTAGGTATGTCATGGTTACTTTGGGATGAGTGTGATACTGATTAGGGGTATTTTCCACTCTTTCTTTTATCATGTCCAGCTGTTAAACTCCA
>NW_027925153.1:0-226 GCF_054177405.1 Leptonychotes weddellii
ATTAACATAAGAATAAAAAAAATATTGAAAAAAAAAAAAAGATGTTGATTCTTGAACCCTATTCCCAGATCTACTGAATCAGAATTTTTGTGGCCCAGGACCCCACAGATTTACAAGATGCCTGGGTCATGCTATGCACACTTTTCCATCAGTTGGAAAACACTGACACCATTGACTGAGAACCTAAGCAGAGATATGACATAATCAGATTGGTCACTTTGGTTGC
>NW_027925154.1:0-226 GCF_054177405.1 Leptonychotes weddellii
GGGTATTAAAATAAACCAAAGGAGAGATAATGGTCGTTTAGGCCAGGCTGTTAGCAGTGGAAATGTCAGTGGCTAGATTTTTAATCTAGTTTGATGGTACAATAGATAAGATTTGCTGATAACAGAATGTAGGGTATGAAATAAAGACTGTCTAGGTTTTGGGGCTGAATGACTGAAAGAATTAAGTTGTCATTTACTGGGGCGCCTGGGTGGCTCAGTTGGTTAA
>NW_027925155.1:0-226 GCF_054177405.1 Leptonychotes weddellii
TGCAATTAAGAATCATGATGGAGTAGATGTCTTTCGAAGGCACAGGGACATTACTCTGAGTCCAGGGAATGGGAAGGGCTGCCAGTACCAACTGACACTGGATTTCTCATCAGCTTTGCTGAGTGGGAACTTGAAGCCAGATCTAATTTAACAACGTCTACTGTTGTGATTACTCACATGATACAGTTGAGAATAAATACAATGTATACCCATGCTCCACCACCCA
>NW_027925156.1:0-226 GCF_054177405.1 Leptonychotes weddellii
AGTCAGACGCTTAACCGACTAGGCCACCCAGGCACCCAATGTGATTGTTTCTTGAGAGAGGTATAAAATCATTATTCTCCCTAATATCTGACACAAATCCCCCTTCAATTACTATTTTGGTGACTTTAAAGTTGAAACAAACTGCTCATTTACATTCATTTTCCTCTTCCTACACCTTCCTATCACAAGAAACATAAACCGCCTTGGAGACATTAGAAAAATATTC
>NW_027925157.1:0-226 GCF_054177405.1 Leptonychotes weddellii
GTGCCGGCCTGTCTGTCTGTGCACATCCAGTACACACCCATGCACGAGCACAAACGCGCGGGCCCCCCCTTCTGACCATAAGCCCCTTGGAGCTATGCTACGATGGTACCTGATGTTTATTTTTGAACATTCCGGAACCTGTCACAGTGACTGGTCACTAAATGTTTGTCAGTTTAAGTAGCTGGTTCCCTCGGGCCCAGTGCTGTCTCAAAGGCCTACACGGTCA
>NW_027925158.1:0-226 GCF_054177405.1 Leptonychotes weddellii
CTCCCCTCACATGGAAAGCTAGGGCTCGCTGGAGTTGGGTATTTACCTTGACCCAAGTGAGTTAGGCTCTGATAAAACCCTAGCTGATTAGGGTCTGGTAAAATAGTTTCTTCTGAAGGCAAGCCTTGTTAAGAACAGAATGATCTGGCATTTTTCCTCCCTGACTGGAAGCATAAAGGGTTTTTCTTCAATATTTATCGTGAGGACCCGATAGTGTAAGGAGGAG
>NW_027925159.1:0-226 GCF_054177405.1 Leptonychotes weddellii
CATTTATATAGCAGCATTATCAACAATAGCCAAACTATAGAGAGAACCCAAATGTCCATTAGCTGATGAATGGATAAAGAAGATGTGATATATATACATAATGGAATATTATTCAGCCATCAAAAAGAATGAAATCTTGCTGTTTGCAATGACATGGATGGAGCTAGGGTGTATTATGCTAAGTAAAATAAGTCAGAGAAAGAGAAATACCATATTATCTCACTCA
>NW_027925160.1:0-226 GCF_054177405.1 Leptonychotes weddellii
GAATGTACAAGGTTGAAGTAATGGGAGGAGAAGTATGAAATCCCAACCATTCTCTAAATTCTTGACTCTTAACAGCAGGCCATTTAGAAGAAACTTAGGTCCAGTGGACACGCTCTCAAGGAAATACCTACCTGATATATCTCAGGTGAGAACCCCCCTGGCAGAAGAGAGACTATGGTATCCAGCGAAGCACAAAGCAGGGGAGTGGGGAAAGGGGCTTGAACGC
>NW_027925161.1:0-1350 GCF_054177405.1 Leptonychotes weddellii
ACCTCAAAAAAAAGAACAAGAGGCAGTACTGACTGCCAGAGACCTAATCAATATGGACACTAGTAAGATGTCGGAACTAGAGCTCAGAATGATGATTATAAAGATACTAGCTGGGCTTGAAAAAAACATAGAAGATACTAGAGAATCCTTTTCTGGAGAAATGAACTAAAATCTAAACAAGTCAAAATCAAAAAGGCTATTAATGAGGTGCAATAAAAAATGGAGGCTCTAACTGCTAGGATAAATGAGGTAGAAGAGAGAATTAGTGATATAGAAGACCAAATGATGGAGAACAAAGAAGCTGAGAAAGATAAACAACTACTGGATCATGAGGGGAGAATCGAGAGATAAGTGATACCATAAGATGAAACAACATTAGAATAATTGGGATCCCAGAAGGAGAAACAGAGAAATCCAGAAATCCAGAAGACACAGAGAACCCCCTCAAAAGCAGTAAAAATAGGTCAACACCCTGACATCTAATAGTAAAACTCACAAGTCTCAGAGACAAAGAGAAAATCCTGAAAGCAGCTCAGGACAAGAGATCTGTAACCTACAATGGTAGAAACATTAGACTGGCAGCAGACCTATCCACAGAGACCTGGCAGGCCAGAAAGGATTGGCATGATATATTCAGAGCACTAAATGGAAAAATATGCAGTCAAGAATACTATATCCAGTCACTGAAAATAGAAGGAGAAATGAAGTTTCCAGGACAAACAAAAACTAAAAGAATTTATGAACACCAAACCAGCCCTACAAGAAATACTGAAAGGGGTCCCTCTAAGCAAAGAGAGAACCTAAAAATCACAGACAAGAAAGGAACAGAGACAATATACAGTAACAGTCACCTTACAGGCAATACAATGGCACTAAATTCATATCTTTCAATAGTCACCCTGAATGTAAATGGGCTAAATGCCCCACTCAAAAGACACAGGGTATCAGAGTGGATTAAAAAAACAAGACCCAGGGGCGCCTGGGTGGCTCAGTTGGTTGGGCGACTGCCTTCGGCTCAGGTCATGATCCTGGAGTCCCTGGATCGAGTCCTGCATCGGGCTCCCTGCTTGGCAGGGAGTCTGCTTCGTCCTCTGACCCTAGCCCCTCTCATGTGTTCTCTCTCTCTCATTCTCTCTCTCTCAAATAAATAAATAAAATCTTTAAAAAAAAAAAAAACAAGACCCATAGAAATGCTGTCTGTAAGAGACTCATTTTAGACCCAAAGACACCTCCAGATTTAAAGTGAGGGGCAGAAACCATTTATCATGCTAATGGACATCAAAAGAAAGCTGGGGTAGCAATCCTTATATCAGACAAATTAGATTTTAAACCAAAGACTATAATAAGAGA
>NW_027925162.1:0-226 GCF_054177405.1 Leptonychotes weddellii
ATACCACATCTTTTTTTATCCATTCATCTGTCGAGGGGCATCTTGGCTCTTTCCATAGTTTGACTATTGTGGACATTGCTGCTATAAACATTGGGATGCTCGTACCCCTTTGGATCACTACATTTGTATCTTTGTGGTAAATACCCAGTAGTGCAATTGCTGGGTCATATGGTAGCTCTATTTCCAACTTTTTGAGGAACCTTCATACTGTTTTCCAGAGTGGCTG
>NW_027925163.1:0-226 GCF_054177405.1 Leptonychotes weddellii
AGGTTGGAGGTTTTCAAGTTATGCTCTGAGCAATCCTAGGATTTCTTGTTTCAAAGATGGGCAGCCTTATTTACCATGGGCTAAGCTGGAGCAGCAGGATCTTCGGGCAAAATGCCTGGATTGCGGACCTCGTGGGGAGCATCCCTGGGAAGCCAGCACTCCATCCATCCCTTTCCACTTGTAGGTCACTTCTGCCCTAGGAATCTTTCCTGTCTTGGGAAGATAC
>NW_027925164.1:0-226 GCF_054177405.1 Leptonychotes weddellii
GCGGAGGAGTAGGAGACCTGGATTTCATCTCCTCTCAGGAATTCAGCTGGATAGGGATCAAACCATTCTGAACACCTACAAACTCAACAGGAGATCAAAGAAAAGAAGAGCAACAACTCTCTCATCAGAAAAGCGACCACTTTCTGGAAGGTAGGACGTGCGGAGAAGTGAATCCGAGGCGATATTCGGGAGGATAGACGGCGGGGGAGGGGCCTCCGTCGGCCGC
>NW_027925165.1:0-226 GCF_054177405.1 Leptonychotes weddellii
ATCACCATACATTACATCATTAGTTTTTGATGTAGTGTTCCATGATTCATTGTTTGTGCATAACACCCAGTGCTCCATGCAGAACGTGCCCTCTTTAATACCCATCACCAGGCTAACCCATCCTCCCACCCCCCTCCCCTCTAGAACCCTCAGTTTGTTTTTCAGAGTCCATCGTCTCTCATGGTTCATCTCCCCCTCCAATTTCCCCCCCTTCATTCTTCCCCTC
>NW_027925166.1:0-226 GCF_054177405.1 Leptonychotes weddellii
AATTATATTAACAAAGTTCCCTTATATGACTAGTTTTCTAAGTTTTATCATGAATGTTGAAAGATAATAAATGTTTGTTTTGCATATATTGAGATAATTTTTAAAAAATTTGTCAATGTGGTGAATTACATTATGTGCTCATGTGAAACCAACATTGCATTTGTTAGGTAAACTGAATTTAGTTGTGATTTCATTCATCTGTTGCATACATTGCTACTCTTGTTAT
>NW_027925167.1:0-226 GCF_054177405.1 Leptonychotes weddellii
GGCGCCTGGGTGGCTCAGTCGTTAAGCGTCTGCCTTCAGCTCAGGTCATGATCCCAGAGTCCTGGGATCGAGCCCCGCGTCGGGCTCCCTGCTCCGCGGGAAGCCTGCTTCTCCCTCTCCCACTCCCCCTGCTTGTGTTCCTGCTCTCGCTATCTCTCTCTCTGTCAAATAAATAAATAAAATCTTAAAAAAAAAAAAAAGAAAGACTAAGTTCTTTGAGCACAAA
>NW_027925168.1:0-226 GCF_054177405.1 Leptonychotes weddellii
AGACCCAAAATGTAGTTCCCTGAATTTTAGGCTACACAATCACAGCCTATTTCTCACTCCAAACCCCGTTTACATCCAGTGTGTTGTCCAGCAGAAACACCCAGGGGTCCTGTGCTGAGTAAGTGGTCAACATAAGGATCCTCTAAGGAAGGCAACTTGGACATTGACCTCGTGGTGCCAACCTGCCTGGGCTTGCTGGACAAGGCCTTTTGTAGAATGATTACAG
>NW_027925169.1:0-226 GCF_054177405.1 Leptonychotes weddellii
AGGAGGCACTTGATGTAATGAGCACTGGGATACAACTGAAAAATTACTAAACTCTACCTCTGAAACAATAAATAAATAAATAAATAATAACTAACTAACTAAATAAATAAATAAATGGAATCATCCAGTGAGCAGCCTTCTAGAATTGGAACTTTTTTCACTCAGCATCATTTTCTGGAAATGCATACAGGTTGTTGCCTGTATCAGTAGTCTATCCTTTTTATTG
>NW_027925170.1:0-226 GCF_054177405.1 Leptonychotes weddellii
AGGACTAAACATACATAACACAGCCGTTACTGGACAGAAAACTTACATTTGTGAAGAATGTGGCAAAGCCTTTGACTGGCACTCAACACTATCTCAACATCAACCAATGCCTACTAGAGAGAAACCTTACCAATGTAAAGAATGTGGCAAGGCCTTTAACCAGCTCTCAATGCTTACTCGACATCAGAGAATTCATACTGGAGAGAAACCTTACCAATGTGAAGAA
>NW_027925171.1:0-226 GCF_054177405.1 Leptonychotes weddellii
CCCCCCCCCCCCCCCCCCCCCCCCCCAAGCCTGGTGATGGGTATTAAAGAGGGCACATATTGAATGGAGCACTGGGTGTTATACGCAAACAATGAATCATGGAACACTACATCAAAAAGTAATGATGTAATGTATGGTGGTAAACATAATAAAATAAAACTAAAAAAATTGGTGTTATGGCATTTTTGTAATACTGAGGCTTCCTACCTCTACCAATTTATATAGG
>NW_027925172.1:0-1350 GCF_054177405.1 Leptonychotes weddellii
GATTGACTTGATAAGAACAGCTGAGGAACTAAGTCAAGATAAAAGCTTTTTCTTTAACACGCATGTATAGAGACAAAACAGGCCTACACCTAATATAAATAGACCTCATCAAAATAGACCATATAGACCTAAATCTCCAAGGCCCTTTTGGCCACATAAACCACCTAGACCTCCCCACTTTCACAAAATTATAAAGACAGAAACCCAAATAGACACCCCAAAAACCCTAACAGTGGCAGAGAAATGGAAACAACCAATGTTTTAGAGTAAACAGACCTACCGAAAATAAACGCATAGACCCATTAACCCATTTACTGTCCATTCCAACCCCTTTATAAAACCTAATCCATTACTAGACAAGTCCCTGATAGCGGAAGTAGAGCACACCGCTGAGCCCTCCTGGCCCATACTGGAGACAGTGCTGCATAGTTTGTGCTGGCCATATCAGTAGACACACCTTGGTAAATAAGAATATTACATACACTACCATGTTGCTAGATACAGGGTTCATAACATGATACCAGCCTAGCCCACTAATCTACAAAAAACTTAACAACAACAAAGGACTAATGGAAGGGTTAGGAGGAAAATTAACCCCAGGGACATGGATATGGAGATTCCTAACAAGAGATGATAGACCACCCACTGAGGTTAAGTGCCTTATAGTTTCCCAGTACAGAAGACATTCCTGGCGTGGATGTAATAGAACATACTCAAAATCAGGAAAACCTTCAGGAACTCCTAGAGGAACAAATTAATGTCCCTACTATTTCATTACATAATAGCCCAAGCTGGACTGTTAAAAAGCCAGACAAGCCATATCATTTTACAGTAGATTACAGGAATTGAAACACTCTCCCCAAAATGAGGGAGCACTCTGGGATATAGGCACTATCATAACCAATATCACCACTGGATCCAGACTTTATAACACAGTGAGAGACTTATGTGACATGTTCTCTGCTATTCCAATTGATGAGGAGAGCCAACCCATGATTGCATTTCCATGGGAAGGCAGAGGAGATCAGTTTGCTGGGCTACCACAAGGTTACCTTAGCAGCCCAGTAGTGGCCCACAACCTTCCAACACAAGACATCCAGGCCTTTGATGCAAACACACACAAAACCCAGTATCTCCTATATATTGAGGACATCCTTATTTATGGTGATAACTAGGTAAAACAAGACTAGTAAAAAACAGACTAGTAAAAAAGAGTTAACGGAATTCCTTACACTCCGAAAATGAAAAATTGACCCAGGTGAGATCCAAAGACCCCACGCTACAGTGAAAGTCCTAGGCAAAATTTGGTTCTCTGAAGGCATAAAAATACCACACCCAGTCAGAAACAAT
>NW_027925173.1:0-226 GCF_054177405.1 Leptonychotes weddellii
CTGGTGATGGGTATTAAAGAGGGCACATTCTGCATAGAGCACTGGGTGTTATATGCAAACAATGAATCATGGAACACTACATCAAAAACTAATGATGTAATGTATGGTGATTAACATAACATAATAAAAAAAAAAAAAGAAAGAAAGTCACTTCCTGACCAGTTCAGGTTGCACAGATACGAGGTTGTGGCTCACAGAAATAAAATGCAAATCCTCTGCTTGCTAC
>NW_027925174.1:0-226 GCF_054177405.1 Leptonychotes weddellii
CAGGGCCACACCAAATGAGGTAACTTTTAAAAAATTAATTAGCATAATTGTTAGCTTAGTCTCAATGCATCCCATTTCTCTTTCTTTTTTCTTCCTTTTTTTAATTTTATTTTATTATGTTAGTCACCATCATCAGTTTTTGATGTAGTGTTCCATGATTCATTGTTTGCATATAATACCCAGTACTTCATGCAATATCGTGCCCTCCTTATTACCCATCACCGGG
>NW_027925175.1:0-226 GCF_054177405.1 Leptonychotes weddellii
CAAGTCCCTCGCTGGGGGATGTAGGACGGCGCAGCTGCATGACAGAGGCTCCTCAAAAAAGGGCGCCTGAACGGAGACTTACCAGGTGATCCTGCAAGCCCCCTGGTCAGGGTGTAGTTAGAAGAATTGAAAGCAGGGACTCGAACAGATAGGTGTACACGCATGATTATAGCAGCATTGTTCACAATAGCCGAAAGGTGGAAACATCCACATGTTCACAAGCGGA
>NW_027925176.1:0-226 GCF_054177405.1 Leptonychotes weddellii
AGTAAAAACAGCAACAACAAAAAACCCACTTTGGGGGAAAATTGTAATTAATTTGCTAAAAAGCGAGGAGAAAACTCACATATTACATCTTCAGTGAGATGTGGTTCCTGTGTCATCAACCCTATAATTTCCCAGTTCTGTAAAAAAGCAAATGATATTCAACATTCTAAGTTGAGCTCACAGATAAATTCTAGAACATGAAATATAATCTTCCAGAGCTGAAACT
>NW_027925177.1:0-226 GCF_054177405.1 Leptonychotes weddellii
AAACGCTGTGTTCATTTGATTTCTAACGATGTAAACATTTTGCATACATTATGAGATCAACTGAGCCATCTCCTGTTTCTTGACCATTGGTGTCCACGTTTGCTCACAGCCTTTGCATGCTTTTCTTCGGGGCTCTCACGTTCTTCTTTGGTGCTTCGAGGGTAGCTGGAATTTGTTTTAGTGAGGGATGGTAAGACAGAAGAAGCAGAAGTGACTGTCCGGAAGG
>NW_027925178.1:0-226 GCF_054177405.1 Leptonychotes weddellii
GTGCTAGAACACAATGTGTCGTTATTTTCGCTGGCCAGGAGCAGGGCCCGGGCCGGAGCAGGTGAGGCCACTGCAGGGTGACGTTTGAGGATGTTTGAGGACGGGCTGCCCCCTGTGCTGACCCTGCAGTTTCGGCCCTAGAGAGGCAGTGCCTCCTTAATTGCTGCTCTGCAGGGGCCTCATTCCCCTCGCTCTAGTCCAGGCCCTGGAGGTGAGAGCTGACAGA
>NW_027925179.1:0-226 GCF_054177405.1 Leptonychotes weddellii
GTCTCCTCTCAGGAATTCAGCTGGATAGGGATCAAACCATTCTGAACACCTACAAACTCAACAGGAGATCGAAGAAAAGAATAGCAACAACTCTCTCATCAGAAAAGCGACCACTTTCTGGAAGGTCTTTTCTGATTTGTTTAGAGTATATTTTCTGGGGACGTTGTTACTCTGCTAGCATTTTGTTCTCTCATTAATCTATTCTCCTCTGCACAAAATGACAAGA
>NW_027925180.1:0-226 GCF_054177405.1 Leptonychotes weddellii
TGTTTAAGAAGACATAAATTTATGGGAACTGCTGAGTTTTTCTGACAATTTTTATTTCTTTTACCTTGCAAGTGTAAACAAGATTAAAGAAATATTATGTTTGTATTACTACTGTACCATTGGCAGAGATGGATCTTATGAATGTTATCACAACTGAAGTTCTTGATGTTGGTCAATGGGAGAAAATTGATCAAGTTCAACTTTTCAGTTTATGCAAACCAAAGAA
>NW_027925181.1:0-226 GCF_054177405.1 Leptonychotes weddellii
CACACAAAAATGGACTCAAAATGGTTGAAAGACCTAAATGTGAGACAGGAGTCCATCAAAATCCTAGAAGAGAACACAGGCAGCAACCTCTTCGATCTCAGCTGCAGCAACTTCTTCCTAGAAACATCGCCAGAGGCAAAGGAAGCAAGGGCAAAAATGAACTATTGGGACTTCATCAAGATAAAAAGCTTTCGCACAGGAAAGGAAACAGTCAACAAAACCAAAA
>NW_027925182.1:0-226 GCF_054177405.1 Leptonychotes weddellii
GCACTCCCCAGGAACACACAGGGCTGATCGAGGGGTGAGGGAAGGGCGTCTGTTCATAGGTGCGATGAGGCGTATGCGCATTTTGATGTTATCATCTGGCTCATTGTTCTTACTACTTGAGCTCTTACCGGTCTCTCCGGTCCGATTCCCCGAAGCCTTTCCCAAGCTCTGCTGCTAATTCTTTTTTTTTTTTTTTTTTAATTCTTATGTTAATCCCCATACATTA
>NW_027925183.1:0-1350 GCF_054177405.1 Leptonychotes weddellii
AACTCAACCAGAGATCTAAGAAAAGAATAGCTGCAACTCTACAAATAGAAAAGCAACCACTTTCTGCAAGGTAGGAGGTGCAGAGAAGTGAATCTGAGGCAATATATGGGAAGATAAATCATGGGGAGAGGGAGCCTCCATAAGCCAGCTACTGGCAAGTGATATAGAAATGAAGCACAAAATCAGAACATTTAGAAGTCTGCTATATATATATATATATATATATATATATATATATATATATACAAAAATGAGATTAAATATAATGGATAGAATGTAATTGTAAAGAATTAAATTTAAAAGGATTTAAAAAGAGTCGATAAAATAAGAAATTGATTGAATAAGGAAAGAAAAAATTTTTAAAAATTAAAGTTGAAAGACTAAAGAATCATGGGGGAAAAGCCATGAATTCTATGTGCTGTAATCCCCTAGCACTGGAGTTTTGCAGTTCTCATTGATCGGTAAACTTGGTGTTGGCTGGATGTTCTTGCTGATATTCTGGGAGAGGGGCCTGTTGAGTTGATTCTCAAGTGTACTTGCCCCAGGTGAATTGCCCTGCACTTGCCAGGGGGCCTGGCTAAGTAATCTGGTCCAGTTTGCTCTATATGGGCTTTGTTTCCTGATGGCTTTCCACGCAGCTTCAGGGGATGAGAATGAAAATAGTGGCCTCCCAATCTCTGGCTTCAGAGCCAAAAGCTCAGGGCCCCACTCTTCAGTGATCCCTCAGAGAAAAGCAGTCAATCACTCCTGTCTCTCTGGTCTCTGACTACACTCCATGCTCACCCAGCCTATGCCTGAGCATTTCTATCTCAGGCATATGACCCCGTTTCGAGTCTCCAAACCTTGCAGACTCCTGTGGTGTGCTCCCACCCTACTCCTCCCAGGGGAGGAAGGGGGGTTCTCATGGTTCTGCCTCTTTTTGGGCCCCTGCTAAGAGAGGAGTCACCTGACTGGTTTATGGCAACCCTGAGCTGAGAGCCCACTTCTGGGCTCACTCTTTGCAGCCAGCTTCCCTGCTCCAATGTCTGGAAGCTCTGTCACACTCAGGCACCCCCGGTCTTCCTGTGAGCCCAAGGATCCTGAGACCACAGTGTCCCAGCTAGGGTTCCACCCCCACTTAGCCACCTGAGTAATGTTCCTCACCGGAGCAGACTTCTAAATGTTCTGATTTTGTGCTTCATTTCTATATCACTTGCCAGTAGCTGGCTTATGGAGGCTCCCTCTCCCCATGATTTATCTTCCCATATATTGCCTCAGATTCACTTCTCTGCACCTCCTACCTTGCAGAAAGTGGTTGCTTTTCTATTTGTAGAGTTGCAGCTATTCTTTTCTTAGATCTCTGGTTGAGTT
>NW_027925184.1:0-226 GCF_054177405.1 Leptonychotes weddellii
ATGAATGTTGTTATAGATGAAAAAGTAATACTTTGTTAATCTAGTTCCAACATATTCTTTATATGCATTATCCCTGTGAAAAGTTTTTCTCTGGGCCCTAGCTACATAGTCTGTTGTTTAACAGATGTATCCAGATCTCACCACTCTCTAACTACAAAGTAAGGTGACATTTTAAATATATATATATATATATATATATATATCTGTGCAAGGCCGTATCACTATG
>NW_027925185.1:0-226 GCF_054177405.1 Leptonychotes weddellii
AATGATGTACTGTATGGTGACAAACATAACATAATAAAATAAAATTTTAAAAAATTGTTTGCTGAAAAAACTGGTGTTGATCTAGGGATGCTAAGTCAGAATTCAGTACTTCCTCTCTTTCCACGCCTTCAGACCCAAATCAAGTTGGGAAAACTGAGACATAAGTAGCTTCCGCTTCCATCCTTGAGTTTTTACTAAAACCTAATTACTGAAAAGAGAGTCATCG
>NW_027925186.1:0-226 GCF_054177405.1 Leptonychotes weddellii
AGGCCAGTCAACAACCCGACAATGTCCTCTAAGTGTCCAAGTGAAAGGAAGAGTCACACATCTCTCACTTTCAAAAGCTAGAAATGAGTAGGCTCAGTGAGAGGAAGGTGTGTTGAAAGTCTAGATAAGCCGAAAGCCAGGCCGCCTGCCCCAAACAGACAAGTTGTGAATGCAAAGGAAGAGTTCTGGAAGGACATGAGAAGTGCCACGCCAGCGAGCGCACGAA
>NW_027925187.1:0-226 GCF_054177405.1 Leptonychotes weddellii
TAGCCTGGTGGTGGGTATTGAGGAGGGCACATTCTGCATGGAGCACTGGGTGTTATGCACAAACAATGAATCATGGAACACTTCATCTAAAACTAATGATGTAATGTATGGGGATTAACATAAGAATAATAAAAAAAAAAGACCTCTCAGAACTTAATAAAAAAAAAAAAGACAAAGAACCCAATTAAAAATGGGCAAGAGATCTGAACAGATATTTTTCCAAAGA
>NW_027925188.1:0-226 GCF_054177405.1 Leptonychotes weddellii
CCAGCCACTTCACACACACAGTCTCATTTCATCCTCATGACAACCACCCAGGACTCTTATTATCCCCATTTACAGACGAAGAAACTGAATCTTTTTTTTTTTATTCTTATGTTAATCCCCATACATTACATCAGTAGTTTTAGATGAAGTGTTCCATGATTCATTGTTTGTGCATAACACCCAGTGCTCCATGCAGAATGTGGCCTCCTCAATACCCACCACCCGG
>NW_027925189.1:0-226 GCF_054177405.1 Leptonychotes weddellii
AGCCTCCTTTATGATGTAAATAAAAAGTATATATGCTATGTGAAGTAACCCTGGGGACTTCACTTGTAGAGATTTCGTCTATTATTCCCACGTCACACATGCAAAGATAGGACTAGGGGAACTATCCTTAATGTCCTAGGCATATTCTGCTTTGTTTGAATCTCTTGTCTCTTTCCTTAAAATTATTTGTAAAATGTAACACTTGGTAAGATCCTTGGTTTGTTTA
>NW_027925190.1:0-226 GCF_054177405.1 Leptonychotes weddellii
CAGTTAGAGAAGAAACTCAGTCTTCCAATGGGAAGTGATCTTGTGTTGTTGTTGTTTTACAAATATTTTTCAGTTTGTGATTCCCTAATATTTGAAATCTTGGGAAAGAAACTGCTATAGGAAAGATCAGGGCTATCCACGAGGAATACACATGAATGATCCTGATGCATTTTGTTTCTGGGGACTCGGTGACACCTGAATCACCAGCGGGGAATCACTTATCCCA
>NW_027925191.1:0-226 GCF_054177405.1 Leptonychotes weddellii
GAGACTTTCTCAGTTGGGGTCTCCTCGCCCCTCTGGGCAGTCCTCTTAGGCTGGTTTGAGGATGGCTCCAGGCAGCTCGCTTGCAAGCACAACCCTTGTCCGGTCCATGGAAACACTGCATCCTGTGCTGCCGGCGACTTCGGGCCACAGCCGTGCACGAGGACCCTCCTGTCTGTCACCAGCACAGCTGGCCATTTATCTCTCGCTGGATTTCCCAGACAGGGGC
>NW_027925192.1:0-226 GCF_054177405.1 Leptonychotes weddellii
CTTCTCCAGAGAAGATCATGTGTGCATCTGCCAGGCAGCTGGGGGCACCTAGTTGGAACCACATCAGACCCAGCTCGGCCTAGAGTCCTTGGTGCTACTTGGGTCATCTGCTGTGCAAGGACCTGTCTGTGGTCACCAGTCCTCAAGGCAGTGGATCCCTGATGTGACCAAGGCAGCCGTCTCTACAGCCCCTTGGAGTTGGGCTGCACTGTGGGTGAGCTTGATC
>NW_027925193.1:0-226 GCF_054177405.1 Leptonychotes weddellii
AATAAATAAAATCTTTAAAAAAAAAAAAAAGGATCTTATGACACTTAGTTGAATTCCTATGGGGTAGGAATAGAATAAAATTTAGATCTCTGATGTTCCAAATTGCAATATTAAGACAAATGTTCTGAAACTCAAAGAAGGAAGATTTGACCCATAGGAAGAATTTGGTAATAATTAAAGTGCTCCAAAAAGTTTCTGATATAGTTACTAAGACAAAAAAGTGAAT
>NW_027925194.1:0-12713 GCF_054177405.1 Leptonychotes weddellii
GATACATGATGACTGGAAGAGTGGCTATGTGTCTTAGGGCATTCCTTACAAAAGGTTCAAAGCCATGACCCTTATTATGTATGAGATTTGTCCTTTTTCTTTTCTTACTTATCCCCAAAGAATGTTCAAGGTACTATAGTGATTGAGATTAAATAAATATATGTCTTCTGCTCTTACTTTGCCTTTCTTGCAGTTTTTCTAAGTAAACTGTTTCTATATTATGTATTACATTTCAAATAAAACTTTAACTCTCTCCTAAATGCTAATATGGAATAAGAGTTATAAAACCACAATAAAAATAGACTATGTTAATTTTGGTCAACTTCTGACCTTAAAAAAATAAATACATGAGTAAAATTCTTGGATCTCATTTCCACTTTTCCTGTTGATATCCACTTGCCACAAATTCTTGAACACTGTCTGATATTATGCCATAAAAGAGAGAGAAAATATTTTCATTATTATTGTCAATATCATTCTGCCTATCTCAGCCCCATCACCAGTACATCAATTACTATACTTGGAAATCCAAAAATGTCATGGGGATTTCACTTTGTGTTTTTCTCAGGTGTTCTGCTCCTCATAAGCTGTAACCAATACATAGTAGTTGAACAAGATAGCTGTCATTATTAGTCTTCCTTCTGTCTGCCTTCACTAAACAGTCACAGAACCCAGACACATTAAAGGTATTATCTTCCTGCCATGTGGATATGCTGGGGGGATAGCTTTCCCTTTTACTGAGTTCTTTAAATCTCTGGATGCCTTCCTTTTTCCACAAAGGAGAGAAGGTTAAAGCCATGGTGGGTGAAATATCATGATTCTTGTTTATGTTGGGTGTAGGGGAGAGCTTCAATGAATTCCTGTAGCTGATTATTTATTTCAAGTACACCACATGGTTAAAAGCTTTCAGGTCTTCCTTTTACAGTCTCAATTCAACTTGTGTTCCTTTTACAGGATTATTTGACACCAAAAACTTCTACAGTGTCTTCTTTTAGAGTGTCACACTGTGGTGATTAAATAATGGGCTTACAGTTAGTTTGAATTGTAATTAAATACTATCTCTTTTCCCACCCCCAATCTGACTTTAGGTATGTTCCTTAACTTGAGAAGACCCCCCTTTTTTTTAACTACTCATTGTAGAAATACCCATATCGTATATCGATCTCAGCTCCACACATATTTATTAACTTTTTTCCTCTAATTATGTGTTTTTTTCTCTGAATAAAACCTTTATGAGAACAAAATAAATTTATGTTGGTTAACAAAGTTTAGTATAGGATAGCTAACACTCTATTAAAGCATAATTCATTTGCAAACTTTTGGGACTTCATCAAGATAAAAAGCTTTTGCACAGCAAAGGAAACAGTCAACAAAACTAAAAGGCAACCTACAGAATGGGAGAAGATATTTGCAAATGACATTATGGATAAAGGGCTGATATCCAAGATCTATAAAGAACTTCTCAAACTCAACACCCAAAAAACAAATAATCCAGTCAATAAATGGGCAGAAGACATGAACAGACACTTCTCCAAAGAAGACATACAAATGGCTAACAGACACGTGAGAAAATGTTCAACATCACTAGCCATCAGGGAAATACAAATCAAAAGCACAATTTTTTTTTAGTAATATTTTGTTGTTACACTGGCCTTGTGGAAACATATTTATTGTTATGGGAAGTGTCTTTTTCTAGACATAAAAAACAGGTTACAAAATAGTACATATGCATAATATTTGCCCCAGGGGTATGTGGGAATTTAGGTTCTAGTTTTCCTAGGTTAGGTTCTATTTGCTTTTCTGTTTTGGGTTCTGAGAATGCAGTAATAATGACTTTTGTAATAATGACTATAAATTAAGTGTCCAAATATTAAACTATAAGTCTGTGCATCACAGCATAATAGAGAACTATAGCCAAGAATGGAGACTGGGTCAAATAAATTAATGTACATTGATCAGTAGATTACTATGCAGCCCATACAAATGATGATGTATATTTAAGGACAATGTTATCCTAATTCCGGGTAACTCCAGTCCATGCCTCAGGAGATAAGACAGGGGGAAACATGTTACTTCAAAATTCCCTCTGATGCTTGGCAGCAGTCCTGAACATCCCCAGACAAGATAGCGAGGGCCCCATCCATTTTCTTGATTTCAGGCTGCTTTCAAAGACTCCAGTGTAGGGTCATCCAGATGCAGGGAAGAGTTCCGGGACTGTTGCTCCTGGAGTCAGACATGGGTCCAGTGTCCTGATGGGATTCCAGGAGGGATGCCCAGCTTAGGGGTATCTCTTGTTGGCCAGTGTGGTATTTCTTTGAAGCCACCGCTTGGAAGTTTCACCACCAGAGTGGTGCTGAGAAGCTAACCTGATTTGGGGTGACTCAAACTGTTTATACATACAGTATCGCTGCCCCTGTCCCCTCCCTTGATACACACACCCACACATATATGCACACACACACACTCATAGGTGCCCAGGTATGGGTGGGGAATTCACATCATAGACCCTGTGGAGCACAGTGTCTGGTTTGCCGCCAGAGGGAGCAAAGTTGGCTCCTTCCCTTTAAGATGAGAGTCATGTGACAACCATCCAACCAATCAGAAGTGAAGATCCAACTAGGACACGCCCATCCTCCTCACTCCTTCTTTCTGAGCTCTACCCAGGGGGTGTCTGCAGCCACTCTCTAGGGTCTCTGAGAGAAAATCTGGCATTATGACCACTCTATAGTCTGACCAGAAGGTGCAGAAGCAACAGTACACCAGTACACCAGTTAGAATGGCCAAAATTAACAAGACAAGAAACAACTGTTGGCAAGGATGTGGAGAAAGGGGAACCCTCTTACACTGTTGATGGGAATGCAAGCTGGTACAGCCACTCTGGAAAACAGTATGGAGGTTCCTCAAGATGTTAAAAATAGAGCTACCCTACTACCCAGCAATTGCACTACCAGGTATTTACCCCCAAAATACAGATGTAGTGAAAAGAAGGGGGACATGCACCCCAATGTTTATAACAGCAATATTCACAATAGCCAAACAATGGAAGGAGATAAGGTGCCCTTCAACAGATGAATGGATAAAGAAGATGTGGTTCATATATACAATGGAATATTACTCAACCATCAGAAAGGATGAATATCCACCATTTGCATAGACATGGATGGAACTGGAGGGGATTATGCTAAGTGAAATAAGTCAAGCAGAGAAAGACAATTATCATATGATTTCACTCATATGAAGAACATAAGGAATAGCATGGAGGACCACAGGAGAAGGGAGGGAAAACTGAATGGGATGAAATCACAGAGAGAGAAAAACCATGAGAGACTCTGGACTCTGGGAAACAAACAGAGTTACAGAAGGGAGGGGGGGTGGATACTTCATGGCACTTTTAGTGTATATTTAATTTAATATTTAATTTAATATTAAAACAATATAATAATACTTGTTTCATTGTAACTAATGATAAGCTATCTTTTCAGCGATATAAGAGACTTTTCTCTCTAAATGAAATATTTATCAATGCTTGCCATATCAACAACTGATTTCTAATAACATCATAATTTTATGTCCTATTAAGAAATAAGGGCCATTCCTAGTGCTAACCAGAAACAGTCATTTGTGCCACTAAATGTAATTTAAAAATTTATAGTAAGTTTTTTATATATTATTTTAGTGTCACCTTCCTCTGATTTGCTAAACAAAATTGATTATTCGGTTGTAAAAACACATGTGGTGCGGCTTCATATAGATGGCGACATTGCACAGAACAAGCAAGAGCCTCTGAGTGAAAGGTCTAAGACATACATATTTGGGTATTAATTGATGTAAGAGAAACAAGCTGCAATCTACACCTTTTAGCTTTTAAATAATTTGTTTCCAGAATCATTTTTTAAAAGCTTATACTCATGTACTAAAATGCCCACATCTAAGTCTGCTCAGCGTTTTCTTATTAAATTTTAAAGCACATATTTTAGAAGCACATTTTCATGTTTTTAAAACCCTAAATATCAATAAAATAAAAATGAACAAGCCAATCCAACTCCAATGGGAACTTGTCTTATGAAGTAGATCAATGAAGATTCCAGCTAAGCTCCTAAGAAAAGAAAAATTGTCCACCTGCTAGGGGATCTGCATTTAAACAGACTGTTTATATATTTACTCATGTGGAAAAGGACCCAAATGCTGTGGTTTGTACCCTTTAGCTTTTTCTAAGCAGGAATATTTTCCTGAATAAAGATGTACTTTAAAAGTAAGTTAAGTGAAAAAAAATAAATAAATAAAATAAAAGTAAGTTAAGTGCTGTACATTTTTCTTTTGCTTTTTCTTATTTAAGGAAAATAGTTGGTGCATATAAAATATGGAGCAAATATAAACCTAAAGCATACTTTAACTTGGAGTAAATGATGTATTCTATTTAAGATGTTACTTTCAAGGTTGTGTTGAAATAGAATATGATTTAAGAAATAGGAAACTAGGTCAGTTAAAGTTTTGTGTGAGCACAGTTTCCCAATGCATATGTGATAATAGAAAGACATCAAAATACATTGACAGAAAGTCTTCCCTCAGCTGCTATCTTCCAGAGCATCAAAAAGTCAGTGGTGCCCCAATGATAGCAAAATGCTTTGCCAGGGCACTCAATGATGCAATGACTTGAAGGGAATCGATAAGATAGAAAGATGAGAGTCAAATGCATTCTAGCTATGGAGTAAAACTCTTAATCTTTAAAATTCTCTTGTGGTCACCTAGTAGAACAACAAAACCTGGGAGCCTTCTCTAAGCTGGCACAGGAGAAAGACCCATGTGTGTGCAAGCTAATTGTGATATAAATCTCTTGACTGGGAGCACAGTATAGCTTAAAGAGAGGACATTAAGATTGGTATAAGTCTTAACTGGAATCCTAGCTTTTGCAAATAGTTCTCTATGTATTTTGCAACAAATTACTTATTTTGAGACTGTTTTCTCATTTATGAAATAGGGATGATAATGCACACATCATCATAAGATTGAGACAACTTTTGAAGTCTATCATATCATTCAATGAAGGGTAGAGGTTTCTAACATTTAAAAAGATAGTCTCTGAAGTACGTTAATTTTAATGGTTTTGATTAATCATTTTATAAATACACTTCACAGCAAATTGTTACATTAAGACTACATACATATGAGGGGCGCCTGGGTGGCTCAGTTGGTTGGGCGGCTGCCTTCGGCTCAGGTCATGATCCTGGAGTCCCTGGATCGAGTCCCGCGTCGGGCTCCCTGCTCGGCAGGGAGCCTGCTTCTGCCTCTGACCCTCCCCCCTCTCATGTGCTCTCTCTCTCTCATTCTCTCTGTCTCAAATAAATAAATTTAAAAAAAAAATCTTTAAAAAAAGACTACATACATATGAGATAAATTACCAAGTCTTGAACTCTATAAAATAATTTATAGAATTAAAATCACTTTAGAAAAAAGTGATCTTAGATTTTTCTTTAGGGGAACAATGATAGGGTAACTTTATTCCTGAGTTTGAATTAACCAATCTTTTTACAAATTATATAGCAAACAAACTAAGATGCTATAATGAAAATTCTTATGAGTCTGGATACATCACACAAGTACTTGACTAAGAGTGTGTGGACTCATTTTACCAACATCCTTACTTTTGAATGCTTATATAAGAACACTGAAATTATTGGTATTTTTCACTATACTTTTTTATATGACCATAGATATTTTTTCCTTTTTATATATAACATTTCCCATATGAATAAGAGAATGCCTTCTACTGACAGTTACAAAACACATGTGCATCTAGTTAAATTGCTTTCCCTATAAATACCCCCCCCCAAATTACATGTATAACAAAACAAAAGTACATTGAAAATGCCTTACTGGTCAGGGTCTTGATATTTTAATTTCGTAATAGAAATCCAGAAGGCAAATGTTATAACTAGATATTATCAACCAGTTCCATATACCTATCAAACTTTTGACATCTATCTTTGTATATTCTGCTTTCACCTATCTTATTATGAATAAACTATCCATGTTGTTAGCTAAGGACAATCTTCCCCTCATCTCCTCTCATCTAATTAGAGCTATTGCTTCAGCAATTTCCCCTCTCACTCTCTTCTGAATCTTCATTTGCTCCTTTGTCTCTATTGGATCATTCTTATCAGCATATGAACTTTGTATTTTATCTCCCATGAAGGAAAATAAAATGTCTTCTGATATCAAATCACTCTCCAGCTGTTACTGTCCTAATTCTCTGCTCCCCTTTTGATAACACATCTGAAAAACAAAATTATGAGTTTAACATATACAGTTCCTTCCACTTATTTTCTAAATCCCTCTCCAATCAGATTTTCATTCCTACTACAACTCTATACCTCTCTTGTCAAGGTCAACCATAACCCACACAAAAATAAATCCAGTGGTCAGTTTTCAGCTTCTACCTTACTTCAAACAACACAATTATTTAAACAGCCATTATTTCCTCCTTCTGGAAGCATTTGCTATACTTGGCATTCAAAGCAAGTTCTTCTCTAATACCTCTGGCCATACTGTTTTAGTCTTTTTCTTGATAGCTCTTTCTCATCTTTACTCTCTATACTCCCTTTCCAGATAACCTGATCAAGTAACAAAGCTTTAAGCATAATCTATGCTGCTGATTCCCAGCTTTATGTTTCTAGTCTGGAAATCTACTCCAACTTCCAGAAAAATAATTCAAATTTCCTATACAGCATTGTCACTTGGAAAGTAAGTAACATCTTAACATGTCCCAAATGTTGTTCCCCATCTAGTAAATGCTAATTATACTTTTGTCATTCCTCTGTTAAACAAACCAACAAAAACATTAATGTATTAGCATTTCATTCTCTTATTTTCCACCTCTCATTTATTAACAAATTTTGTGCCTCTACTTTCAAAATTTAATCAGGATGTGATCAATTTTTACCATTGCACAGCTATCATCTTAATCTAATCACCAAAATGTCTTCCCTGGTTACTCAGTATCCATCATTCTTCCATTGTATCCCACTTCCATGTATTCTGAAAACAGCAACGACAACGAGACTATCTGCTTAAAAGTCCCATATCAGATTAAGGTACTGTTTCCTCAAATCCTACATTATCTTCTTATCTCATGTATGATCACAGAAAATACGTTTTGTAAATAATTGTACAGCTTATATATATATACACACATAATTATGCTGGGGCATGATTATGGTAAGTGAGCAATAAAAAATTTGTAAACATAAAATACCATGTTAACATGAAATTCAGCCATGAAAGTGTAACAAAAAACATAGTAAAATAAGAAAATATGTGAAATAAAAGTTTTTTATGAAAATATTTCAAAGAGATTATATTGAGTAGCATACTCTAAAGGTATTTCATTCCCACTGGATAAAAGTAAATGAATTATATGACTTTTTTTTATTTTTAAATGTAAATATTTGCAGTACACAAGAAATTTTATCCTTTCAATTATACTTGAATATATAATGAAAAAAGTTATATTTCCACTTAACTTATATAAAGAAGAAGTTTCTTGAAATTCAGTTAGGATATGGAAAACAGTATGGAGTTTCCTCAAAAAAAAAAAAAATAGAACTACCATATGATCCAATAGTCTCACTTCTCGGTGAAGAACTGAGTTAGGATCTCAAAAAATATCCGCAATTTCATGTTCATTGCAGCATTAATTATAATAGCCAAGACATGGAAACTACCTCAATGTCCATCTATGGATAAATGAATAAAGAAAACACAGAATATAGATACAATGGAAAATATTTATTATATATAAAATATATATACATTCGATTTTAAAAAAGAAGAAAATTCAGCCATTTGAGACAACATAGATGAACCTGGAAGACATTATACTAAAGAAATAAACTGGACACAGAAGGACAAATGCTACAATACCACTTTTACATGGAATCTAAAATAGTCAAATTTATAGAAGCAGAAAGTAGAATGGTGGTTGCCAGGGGCTAGAGGCAGGGGGAAATGAGGAAATATTTGTCAAAGGGTATAAATTTCAGTTATGCAAGATGAATAAGTCTTATAGATCTACGGTATGGAATAGTGCCTATAGGTAAATACTGTATTGTATACTTAAAAATTTGCTAAAAGGGTAGGTCTTATATTAAATGTTCTTACCACAAAAATAAATGAATAAATAGAGGATGGGAAGAAACTTTTGGAGGTGATATGTTTATGGAATAAATTATGGTGATGGTTTCACTGGTGTACATTTATCTCTAGACTTATAAAGTTGTATACATTAAATACATTCAGCTTATTGTATGTCAACCATAACTCAAGAAATTGGATAAAAAAATAAAGATGGTGCCTCTGTGGCTCAGGTGGTTAAGAGTCTGCCCTCAGCTCAGGTCATGATCCCAGGGTCCTGGGATTGAGTCCCACATTGGGCTCCCTGCTCAGTGGGGAGTCTGCTTCTCCCTCTACCCCTCTCCTGTGCTGGTGATCTCTCTGTCTCTCACTCTCTCTCTCATATAAATAAATAAAATCTTAAAAAAAAAAATAAAGAACTGCACACCAATTCTGTGGGTTATTACCAAAAGTGAATAGCCCCAATATAATCATTAGAAATATCAGACAGACTCAAAAGGAGGGAAATTCTACTAAATAGGTGAAAATTATCACTTTGAAAATGCCAAAATTATAAAAGATAAAGACTAAGGAACTGTAACACATCAGAGTAGACTAAGGGGATGGAGCAACTAAATGAACTGTGAGATCTTCATTTGGATCCTGGAATGGAAAAATGACATTAGTTGGAAAAACTGATGAAATTTTAATAAAGCTTACAGATTTTAATAGCATTGTATCACTATTAACTTCTCAGTTTTGATAAGTAAAATATGGTTATGTAAGACGTTAACTTTAGGGGAAGCTGGGTGACAAGTATATGGGAACTCTAAAATACATTTCCAACTTTTTTGTGTCTAAAATTTTTATGCCAAAATTTGTAAATCTGAATATCAAAATAAAAAGTTTTAAAAGTATCCCCAAATTAATAAAAAAGGATGTATTTTTCTCATTCATTTAAAAATAATTTTAATGAAAATCAAAGGTAGGCCAAGTCCTGGGCCAGATTCTATAAATAAAGCACAACTTTGGACCCTCACTGCCTTCACTTAAATTTCAAGAATACATGTTTCTCAAACTGTCCTTTGAAAATTTAGATCTAATTCACCCTCAGTCTATCTTGTTATTATTATTTTTTTTTATTCTTATGTTAATCCCCATACATTACATCATTAGTTTTAGATGTAGTGTCTATCTTGTTATTAATAATTTAACTAATTGATTTGTTCATTAATATAGATTCAATAAGTTATAATTCTTGTCATAGGAAGAAAAAGGTGTTCCTACCATATGAAAGAGTATATCTCAAAATATAGTTTCCTTCAAAGGAGAGTCCCTATTAAAGACTGAGATTATAGAGCTCCATGCTAAAAGTCTTAGTAGTTTGGTGCAGGAAAAGAAGATCCTCAGATAATTTTGATTAACATTAACATTTGAGGACCATAATGTAAAGATTACATAGATTTATAAAGTATAAAACATTGTTATGTTACTATTTTTATATGTTGAAATTTACTAATTTTTTTAAAGAGTAGGCAAAGTTAAAGAAACATTTGCATAAAAAAGATCCTGATGTGGTCCTGAAAAGTTTGAATTTACCAGATAAAACAAATCATTCCAGGGCTAGAAAGTACCATATGAAAGACCACACAGCACTCTATGAAATGATACTCTAAAGAAAAACAAACAAACAAACCAAAAAACACACTTCCTCCTTCAAGAGAAGATTCAGAGACCAAAGTAATCTGCATTTTGTGACTTAAAATGAATGATTGTCAAGTGGTTTTTCCTAAGTCAGAATTTAAGAGGATTTCTACAACAGATATGAAAGTGAATAAAATAAACCAAAACCAGGGGTAATTCATTTTATAACATATATTTTTTGAAGTGATATTAGATTTAAGAAAATTTGAAAAGAAAGAACATACATTATTTACACCCTTCATTCATCTTTTTCAACAAACAATAAATTTGTCAATATAGCATCCTCTACAGTTAACATATTATATTCATGATACATATTTATTCCATAACTATGATACATTTGTCAAAAATTAAAAAGTAACTGATACAATTAAATAGCTCAGGATCAAACTCAGGATACTATATTGCATTTAGATGAATTCTCTTTTAAAATATCATCTGCTTTATTCATCTGGTATGTTTAAGGAAAAGACTAAGTCTGAACAATTTTTTTTTATTTTTTTAATAGACTGGTAGCCTTACAATGTCTGTACAAGTATAATCCTAGGAAATGATATTAAGTACTCTGAAGATAAGTCAAAATACCTGTTAAATACATATTACACTGGTAAGAACTGAAACACAATAAGTTAAACAATCTCTCCATCCATCCATCCATCCATCCATCCATCCATCCATCCATTCATCCATCCAAATAAAACAAATCGGGATCACATTACATTTCAATAATAGATATATCATCTATTGTTTCCATTCAGTTGTGCTCTGAAACAAGAGCAAAGCTAAACCTGTCAATTTCACCATGACTAATCAGAACTATTTCATTTAGTGGTAATTTGCAAATTTAAAATTAAATTCTAGAATTATAAAGATAAATGTATTTAGCTAATATCTGAATGAGTGCCCTTGAGAAAAATAACTAGATTCAATTGTTTTATGTGTGTGGTAGAACATTTTGTGATTCAAGTTGTGAAATTTAAGACCATGTCCTCTGTGAATATTTCTGAATAATATTGTTTCTTGTCCTGTCCCATTTTTTTCTGCCCAGTTTAATATTTAATTCTGCTATTTCCTTTACATAATTGCTTCAACATTCAAAAAATCAGCGTTTGTTTTTTTTTTTGCATGAGTTTTACATGTATTTTCTGTATTTGAATGTATATTATCAGAACCAAGGCCTTATGCACCACACTACTTTTTCTTTAACATGGTAACAATTGACAGAACTGCCTATAAGTTATTTTCTTTGAAAAACAGAGAAATTCAAATTCCAGAGAATTGACTATATCTCTAAAGGCTAAACTACAGGACACAATAAAAACGCCAATCTAACTCACTCCAAAATGGGCTATGCAAGTACATGTCTAGTAAGCACACGTTTTATTTTCATTCTTGTTGTAAGATACCAGCTTAGTATTTCACATGTTAAAATGGTTGAAGTAGTGGAGAATTTTGAGTTTGAACATTTATAATAAGACACTGGTTTATTCACTTTTATTACAGAAAAACATAAGTTTCTACTAATTAACTCTTTTTTGTTATACTATAGTCAAAATTCCTCATGATATCCCAGTGTGATAATTATATACATCCTTTTTTCCTTGTTTCTCTCTTTCTTAGGGGTGGAAGTGTACTGCATTCTTTTGTTTCCTTGAACTTCTTATTTTTTGGGAATATACAATGTAATGGACAACTTTGTTATTTACATATTATTATTTTATGATGCTTCTGAGTATATTTTCACTGATCCAAAAATTTATATCTCTTATTACTATTTTCATTGAGTCAGTTTTATTTTATTGCTTTACTTAATGTTTATATGTGGGTTATTTTTCTAAAGCAATCAGATGACGTTGTCATTAACTAAGATGAGAAAACTACTAGCATAGGGCTTGAGGGAAATAGAAAGAATTCAGTTTTAGACATAATTCCAAGATGTCTATTACATATACAAGTAGAAATGCTGACTAGGTAGCTGGATACATGAGTCTAAATCCAGGGCAGAGGTATAGACTAGAGATAAAAATTGGGGGTCATCAGTTAATAGATGGTATTTAAAATCACTGAGCTTGTATGAGCTCATCAAAGGATGAGCTTAGTAAATAACAGGAGAGGTCCCAAGACTGAGCCATATGACCTTCTGGGAGTATGAAATGAGAACCATGAGAAGTGTCAAACTAGTAAGAAAAACCAAGGAGGTATTGAATTATGGAAGCCAAATTAAAAAAACTGTTTCAAAAAAAAGGGAATTATAATTTTACCAACATTAAGGAAATACAATTAAAAACAAAATCTTCTCCCAACTGAGAAATCCTTTCCACAAAGATAGTAGAGAAAGAAAACACTTCTATTATTGAGCAAGTATTAAACCAGAATGTGATACATTCTTACCCCTTTTATATAGTCAAGCCTATACATGCCATTATTACATAAATGTTCTTTTTTTTTTTTTTAAGATTTTATTTATTTGACAGAGATAGACACAGCGAGAGAGGGAACACAAGCAGGGGGAGTGGGAGAGGGAGAAGCAGGCTTCCCGCAGAGCAGGGAGCCCAATGTGGGGCTCGATCCCAGGACCCTGGGACCATGACCTGAGCCGAAGGCAGACGCTTAATGACTGAGACACCCAGGTGCCCCAAGGCCCAGTAGTTTTCAAAAGGATTAATATACATTTCAAAGAGAGGAGAGAGTACTTAAATTTTCTAAATTACAAGTTTTCTAAAATAAGCATTCCTAGAAAAAGAATACCTCCTTTCTTATTTTCAAGAGGAAAAATTAAGCCTTCTATTTTTAATTTGTACTTTTCCTTATATCTAATAATGCTTATGGGATAAATTAAGAACTGAGAATTGACCTTTGAATTAGAAACATAGAGGCCATTGGTGACTGACAAAAACAGC